>NC_090298.1:55201136-55504166 GCF_039906515.1 Pseudorca crassidens
TATTGGAGTATAATTGCTTTACAATGATGTGTTAGTTTCTGCTTTATAACAAAGTGAATCAGCTATACATATACATATATCCCCACATCCCCTCCCTCTTGCGTCTCCCTCCCACCCTCCCTATCCCACCCCTCTAGGTGGTCACAAAGCACCGAGCTGATCTCCCTGTGCTATGTGGCTGCTTCCCACTGGCCATCCATTCTACATTTGGTAGTGTATATATGCCCATGCCACTCTCTCACTTCGTCCCAGCTTAACCTTGCCCCTCCCCGTGACCTCAAGTCCATTCTCTGTGTCTGTGGCTTTATTCCTATCCTGCCCCTAAGTTCTTCAGAACCATTTTATTTTATTTTTTTACATTCCATATATATGTGTTAGCATACAGTATTTGTTTTTCTCTTTCTGACTTACTTCACTAGGTATGACAGACTCTAGGTCCATCCACCTCACTATAAATAACTCAGTTTTGTTTCTTTTTATGGCTGAGTGATATTCCATTGTATATATGTTCCACATCTTCTTTATCCATTCATCTGTCGATGGACACTTAGGTTGCTTCCATGTCCTGGCTAGTGTAAATAGAGCTGCAATGAACATTGCAGTACATGACTCTTTTTGAATTATGGTTTTCTCAGGGCACATGCCCAGTAGTGGGATTGCTGGGTCATTTGGCAGTTCTATTTTTAGTCTTTTAAGGAACATCCATACTGTTCTCCATAGTGACTGTATCAATTTACATAACCACCAAGAGTGCAAGAGGGTTCTGATTTCTCCACACCCTCTCCAGCATTTATTGTTTGTAGATATTTTGATGATGGCTATTCTGACCAGTGGGAGGTAATACATCATTGTAGTTTTGATTTGCAGTTCTCTAATGATTAGTGATGTTGAACATCCTTTCATGTGTTTGCTGGCAATCTGTATATCTTCTTTGGACAAATGTCTATTTAGGTCTTCTGCCCATTTTTGGATTGGGTTGTTTCTTTGATATTGAGCTGCATGGGCTGCTTCTAAATTTTGGAGATTAATCCTTTGTCAGTTGCTTCATTTGCAAATATTTTCTTCCATTCTGAGAGTTGTCTTTTCGTCTTATTTATGGTTTCTTTGCTGTGCAAACACTTTTAAGTTTCATTGGGTCCCATTTGTTTATATTTGGTTTTATTTCCGTTTCTCTAGGAGATAGCTCAAAAAGGATCTTGCTGTAATTTATGTCATAGAGTGTTCTGCCTATGTTTTCCTCTAAGAGTTTGATAGTGTCTGGCCTTACATTTAGGTCTTTAATCCATTTTAAGTTTATTTTTGTGTATGGTGTGAGGGAGTGTTCTAATTTCATTCTTTTATATGTAGCTGTCCAGTTTTCCCAGCACCACTTATTGAAGAGGCTGTCTTTTCTCCATTGCATATTCTTGCCTCCTTTGTCAAAGATAAGGTGACCATATGTGCATGGGTTTATCTCTGGGCTTTCTATCCTGTTCCATTGATCTGTATTTCTGTTTTTGTGCCAGTACCATACTGTCTTGATTACTGTAGCTTTGTAGCATAGTCTGAAGTCAGGGAGCCTGACTCCTCCAGCTCTGTTTTTCTTTCTCAAGTTTGCTTTGGCTTTTCAGGGTCCTTTGTGTTTCCATACAAATTGTGAAGTTTTTTGTTCTAGTTCTGTAAAAAATGCCAGTGGTAGTTTGATAGGGATTGCATTGAATCTGTAGATTGCTTTGAGTAGTATAGACATTTTCACAATGTTGATTCTTCCAATCCAAGAACATGGTATATCTCTCCATCTGTTTGTATCATTTTTATTTTGTATCCTGCTACTTTACCAAATTCATTGATTAGCTCTAGTAGTTTTCTGGTAGCATCTTTAGGATTCTCTATGTATAGTATCATGTCATCTGCAAATAGTGACAGCTTTACTTCTTCTTTTCCTATTTGGATTCTTTTATTTCTTTTTCTTCTCTGATTGCTGTGGCTGAAACTTCCAAAACTATGTTGAATAATAGTGGTGAGAGTGGACAACCTTGTCTTTTTCCTGATGTTAGAGGAAATGGTTTCAGTTTTTCACCATTGAGAACGATGTTGGCTGTGGGTTTGTCATATATGGCCTTTATTATGTTGAGGTAAGTTCCCTGTATGCCTACTTTCTGGATGGCTTTTTATCATAAATGGGTGTTGGATTTTGTCGAAAGCTTTTTCTGCATCTATTGAGATAAGCATTGGTTTTTCTCCTTCAATTTGTTAATATGGTTTATCGCATTGAATGATTTGCGTATATTGAAGAATCCTTGCATCCCTGGGATAAACCCCACTTGATCATGGTATATGATCCTTTTAATGTGCTGTTGGATCCTGTTTGCTAGTATTTTGTTGAGGATTTTTGCATCTATGTTCATCAGTGATATTGGCCTGTAGTTTCCTTTGTGACATCTTTGTCTGGCTGGTATCAGGGTGATGGTGACCTCATAGAGTGAGTTTGGGAGTGTTCCTCCCTCTGCTATATTTTGGAAGAGTTTGAGAAGGATAGGTGTTAGCTCTTCTCTAAATGTTTGCTAGAATTCACCTGTGAAGCCATCTGGCCCTGGACTTTTGTTTGTTGGAAGATTTTTAATCACAGTTTCAATTTCAGTGCTTGTGATTTGACTGTTTATATTTTCTATTTCTTCCTGGTTCAGTCTCAGAAGGTTGTGCTTTTCTAAGAATTTGTCCATTTCTGCCAGGTTGTCCATTTTATTGGCATATAGTTGCTTATAGTAATCTCTCATAATACTTTGTATTTCTGCAGTGTCAGTTGTTACTTCTCCTTTTTCATTTCTAATTCTATTGAGTCTTCTCCCTTTCTTTCTTGATTAGTCTGGCTAATGGTTTATCAATTTTTTTTATTTTCTCAAAGAACCAGCTTTTAGTTTTGTGATCTTTGCTATTGTTTCGTTCCTTTTCATTTATTTTTTATCTGATCTTTACGATTTCTTTCCTTCTGCTAACTTCAGGGTTTTTTTGTTCTTCTTTCTCTAATTGGTTTAGGTGTAAAGTTAGGTTGTTTATTTGAGATGTTTCTGGTTTCTTGAGGTAGGATTGTATTGCTATAAACTTCCTTCTTAGAACTGCTTTTGCTGCCTCCCATAGGTTTTGGGTCATCGTGTTTTCATTGTCATTTGTTTCTAGGTAGTTTTTGATTTCCTCTTTGATTTCTTCAGTGATGTCTTGGTTATTTAGTAGTGTATTCTTTAGCCTCCATGTGTTTGTGTTTTTTAAGGAATTTTTCCTGTATTTGATATCTAGTCTCATAGCATTGTGGTCGGAAAAGTTACTTGATACAATTTCAATTTTCTTAAATTTACCAAGGGTTGATTTTGACCCAAGATATGATCTATCCTGGAGAATGTTCCATGAGCACTTGAGAAGAAAGTGTATTCTGTTGTTTTGGGATGGAAAGTCCTATAAATATTAATTAAGTCCTTCCTGTGTAATGTATCATTCAAAGTTTGTGTTTCCCTATTTTCATTTTGGATGATCTGTCCATTGGTGAAAGTGGGCTGTTAAAGACCCCTACTATGATTGTGTTACTGTCGATTCCCCTTTTATGGCTGTTAGCATTTGCCTTATGTATTGAGGTGCTCCTATGTCGGGTGCATAAATATTTACAGTTGTTTTATCTTCTTCTTGGATCAATCCCTTGATCATTATGTACTGTCCTTCTTTGTCTCTTGTAAGAGTCTTTATTTTAAAGTCTATTCTGTCTGATATGAGAACTGCTACTCCACCTTTCTTTTGATTTCCATTTACATGGAATACCTTTTTCCATCCCCTCACTTTCAGTCTGTATATGTCCCTAGGTCTGAAATGGGTCTCTTGTAGACAGCATATATATGGGTCTTGTTTTTGTATCCATTCAGCCAGTCTATGTCTTTTGGTTGGAGCATTTAATCCATTTACATTTAAGGTAGTTATCAATATGTACGTTCCTATTACCATTTTCTTAATTGTTTTGGGGTTGTTATTGTAGGTCTTTTCCTTCTCTTGTGTTTCCTGCCTAGAGAAGTTCCTTTAGCATTTGTTGTAAAGCTGGATTGGTGGTGCTGAATTCTTTTAGCTTTTGCTTGTCTGTAAAGCTTTTAATTTCTCCATTGAATCTGAATGAGATCCTTGCTGGGTAGAGTAATCTTGGTTGCAGGGTTTTCCCTTTCACCACTTTAAATATGTCCTGCCCCTCCCTTCTGGCTTGCAGAGTTTCTGCTGAAAGATCAGCTGTTAACCTTATGCGGATTCCCTTGTATGTTATTTGTTGGTTTCCCTTGCTGCTTTTAATATTTTTTCTTTGTATTTAATTTTTGATAGTTTGATTAATATGTGTCTTGGCGTGTTTCTCCTTGGATTTATCCTGTATGGGAGTCTCTGTGCTTTCTGGACTTGATTGACTATTTCCTTCCCCGTCTTAGGGAAGTCTTCAACTATAATCTCTTCAAATATTTTCTCGGTCCCTGTCTTTTTCTCTTCTTCTTCTGGGACCCCTATAATTCGAATGTTGGTGTGTTTAATGTTATCCCAGAGGTCTCTAAGACTGTCCACCATTCTTTTCATTCTTTTTTCTTTATTTGGCTCTGTGGCAGTTATTTCCATTATTTTATCTTCCAGGTCACTTATCTGTTCTTCTGCCTCAGTTATCCTGCTATTGATTCCTTCTAGAGAATTTTTCATTTCATTTATTGTGTTGTTCATCATTGTTTGTTTGCTCTTTAGTTCTTCTAGGTCCTTGTTAAACGTTTCCTGTATTTTCTTCATTCTATTTTCAAGATTTTGGATCATTTTTACTATCATTACTCTGAATTCTTTTTCAGGTAGACTGCCTATTTCCTCTTCATTTGTTTGGTCTGGTGGGTTTTTACCTTGCTCTTTCATCTGCTGCGTATTTCTCTGTCCTCTCATTTTGCTTAACTTACTGTGTTTAGGGTCTCCTTTCACAGGCATCAGGTTTGTAGTTCCCGTTGTTTTTGGTGTCTGCCCCCAGTGGGTAAGGTTTGTTCAGTGGGTTGTGTAGGCTTCCTGGTGTAGGGGACTGGTGCCTGTGTTCTGCTGTATGAGGCTGGATCTTGTCTTTCTGGTGGGCAGGACCACATCCAGTGGTGTGTTTTTGGGTGATCTTATTATGATTTTAGGCAGCCTCTCTGCTAATGGGCGGGGTTGTGTTCCTGTCTTGCTAGTTGTTTGGCATAGGGTGTCCAGCACCGTAGCTTGCTGGTTGTTGAGCGGAGCTGGATCTTAGTGTTGAGATGGAGATCTCTGTGAGAGCTTTTGCCATTTGATATTACTTGGAGCCAGGAGGTCTCTGGTGGACCAACGTCCTTAGCTCGGCTGTCCCACCTCAGAGGCTCAGCCCTGACACCTGTCAGTCACACAGCTCAGAAGAAAAGGGATGAAGAAAGAAGGAAGGGAGGGAGGAAGGGAGGAAGGAAGGGAGGGAGGGAGGGAGGGAGAGAGAGAGAGAGAAAGAGAGAGAGAGAAAGAAAGAAAGAAAGAAAGAAAATTTTAAAGTTATTAAAGTAAAAAGAATTAAAAAGTAATAAAAAGAAAAGAAAGGAAGAAGAGAGCAACCAAACCAAAAAACAAATCCACCAGTGATAACAAGTGCTAAAAACTATACTAAAAATAAACGTTCAGACAGAACCCTAGGACAAATGGTAAAAGTAAAGCTATACAGACAAAATCACACAAAGAAGCATACACATACACACTCACAAAAAGAGAAATAGAAATATATATATATATCTTTTGGGAAGTCAGGTCTTTTGCCAGCGTTCTGTAGGTGTTCTGTAGGAGTTGTTCCACATGTAGATGTATTTCTGATGTATCTGTGGGGAGGAAGGTGATCTTCACGTCTTACTCCTCTGCCATCTTGAAGGTCTCTCTCTATTACCTATTTTTTAAGTTCTATGACCTTTTGTAAATGTTAAGTCAGAGATTCTCTTTGAATTCGTTAAGAGCAGAGACAGATGCTGAGCAAATAGACCATGTCATAATTTCCCAGTAGAATCCCACAAAACCATAGATCCAATTGGTCACTGCAGCAAAGGTTCCCCTTTATGTATGGGAAGAACCTAAATATGTTCTTCCCTCACACTGGAGAGAAGGGCTGGCCCGGGAAGGGTCATCTCTGCTCTCCCTCACAGTCTTCAGAAGTGCTTAGAGAAAGACTTTGGTGTCCAATGAGAATCAGAAACCTTGCAAAACAGGGTGTTCAAGAGACCCAACCACTGTTCTTTTGCCATGAAGACTTTAAGGAGTAAAGGTGACTCAAGAAAGGAGCATCAGGCCACCAACTCTCCAGACTGCAGAAGACTGTTGCGGGGTTGAGGTCCCCACAAAATAAACTCTGAGATGGAGATTTGTCTGTAGGCGGCTTACTGGACAGGGCTCTTGGGAATACCACCAGTGAGGGAGTAAAGCAAGCAGAATTAGGCAAAAGGATGAGTTGAGCTGTGATACAGTTACTACAAGGGTGTCAGTGGTTCCCACAGGGCACTCCAGAGTTGGGATGGCCCTTCAGAGTTGTCCCAGCTGGAGCTAAGCCTTTATATGCCCTCGCATCTTGGGCAAGCAGCTCTCTTCAGCCAGTTTTCTGGGACGGGCTCAGTTTTGAGACATCAGCAGGCAATACTCCCAACAGCTGGGGGGACAAGTGTCTAGGATTGGAGGACACACTATAGCATCCACTAAAGAGCTATAGGAGGATGTCAGTTCTCCTCTCATCAGACTATATCCTATTGTTGAGATCACATCAAAATCTGCCCCTGTCATTCCTCTTCAAAATTCCTCAACAGCTTCCCATCACCCATGGGAGCAAATAGATCTTCCTAAGTAAGCCTATGGGGATCTTCTTGGGCCTAGAGGATAAACCCCTTGTGCCATTTACCCCATGGAAACTAGGCTCCAGCCACATGGGGCTACTCACCAGTCCCAGAAACTACCATCCTCTTTCATGGCACTGAGCCTTTGTACATGCTGTTCTTTCTGCTAGAATGCTGTCTCCACTCTTATCTTCCTAGAAAATCCCTAATCATCCCTCACTCCTCAGAGTCATTTCCACCGAGAAACTTCCTCAGCTCCCCTGGGCAACTCACAGTGGCTTTACTCCAAGTTCCCACACAATATGTGCATCTACATCAGCCCCTGTAAGACAGACTAGTTCTGTACATCTGTATTCCCACTAGACTGGAAGCTTCTTGAAAACAGAACCAGGTCTGCCTTCTTTGTATCCCATACACAGGCAGCACGGGATTAAATGTTTGCTTAATGAATAAATAATTCAATGTGGAAGAAATGGTACTGGCAGTGTTAGCTCCATCACGGAACAGCAGATGAATTCTGACAAATTGATCAGAAGGAAAACAGGAAGTAAGGATGTGGGGAGAGGCAAGGTATTTGTAGCCAGCTATGCACCAGAAATATCTGGCTTTTGTATCATCTTTGGTTCTTGATATCTATTGTCCAAATTCAGCTTAACAGAATGGAGAGTATATTAGGGGCTCAAGTGGACAGCAAAATCGCTTTTAGGGTACAGTAACCAGAAACTCTCCCAAGGATGACTTCAAGGAAGGAGTATTGGGCTGCAAGATCCCTGGCTGAGGCTATTAACTAAATGATACGGTGGATCTCAGGAAGCATTTCCCTCTCTGTATATTCTCCTGCAGAATCTCTGCCACGACAAGAAGAGCACCGCACATGAATAACATGTTATTCAACTTTTCTGCATGGTGCTAATCGACGAAGGTGTTAATGAGGGGGTGGGCAATGGGGCTGTATGAGCTGAGAGTGTTTAGGCCAAAGAGGAAGATGGTCCCAAGTAACAGATAGAAGGGGAAAAGGGACGTAGGTTATTCTGGAGCTCCTTGCAAAGGAAAATGGAAGTGAAGGCTCTCATCTTTCTTGGCCTCTCATTTCATATCCATCCTCATTTCATATTTCTATCCTCATGAGAAATGCAACTAGCCCAAACCACGATGATAAGTGGTATCTTAGTCATATCTTCAAGCAAGTAACTTATTTTCAGAACCCCCCAATGCAAACATAATACACTGTATAATGAAGCAAAATTATCTAAGTTCATTGCAAACAGGCATCGAACCAAGTTTGTCTTCAATCAAAATGAATTTTAGGTCTGTCTTTATTTTCAGATCTTACTGCCTCATAACAAAACCAAAGACCTATCTTTTGGGGAGAAAAAAAATATTCTATTTCCTCAGAAAATGCCAAGGGTCCACAAATTTTAATCTGCTCCAGCTGGAGTGGAGGCTGGGGGCTTATTTAAGCTCACAAAGTATACCTTCTAGGGTTTCCTCCTGCTGATAAACCAAAGATCCTCCTCGACCAAGGTTTAGGTAGCTGTTTCCAGTATCCAAAGGAAGACTTCCCAGCCAAGCAATTGCTCCACCCACCTGAAAGCCTGCTTAGGATTCCATTTGAATGTAGGAGCTGATCTCTAAATATAACCCTGAAAGCAGCCTCTGCCATCATCCCTACACTTGTGGCTTCTCTCCTTCCAAAGTAATAAAATGAGATGGATGGGTCTCCAGGCTTTTTCTCTGAAAGGGAAGCTTGGGGTAATGAGACACAGGAGAACCACCCCCTGCTGTTACTCCCCAACATTCTCTTTAGGGTGGGAAGAGGGGTGACAATAGACCTCCACTCAGGAGATGCTGCCAAGCCCCAACCTCCCAGTCCCCACTGGGTCCCTCCCAAAGCAGACAGTCCCTGAGCTGAGCCAACTGCCCCAGGGCATCCAATAAACTCAGGAAAATCCTTAGAGGTGTGCCTTCTCCACCTCCTCTATCCAGGGTTACTGCTGTAAAATTCAGAACCTCAACATATCCTGTTCCTAACTGTGATCATTCTTGTCTCACCAGATGATATTCCACTAACCAACCAATATTTGTTCATTGTCAATCACATTCACTAACCCTGAGATTCTTGACAGCAGTGCTGTGTCTTCCTCATCCGTGGACCTTCATCATCTTCCACAGTGCCAGGCACAGTGCAGATGCCCAGTAAATGCTGGATAGATGGAGGGATGGAGGGAAGGATGGAGGGATGGAAGGAAGGATGGAGGGATGGAGGGAAGGATGGAGGGATGGAGGGAAGGATGGAGGGATGGAGGGAAGGATGGAGGGATGAAGGGATGGAGGGATGAAGGGATTGAGGGATGAGGAATTGTCTCAGTGTTGTACTTGGTAGACAGAAGGACAGATGATAGAAATTGCAGCTTGAGAAGCCTGACTATAGCTGTGCCCTGCAACTCAAGGCACAATCATGGAACCCACACCAAGCTCTGGGGGCTCCAAGTCAGAGCATGAAGGTGCAATGTCTCCTGCCTGCTGAGTCACCTGCCCCAAACTAAATCCAGCTGGGGGTGGAGTGGGCCCTTCCATAGCGGGCCCAGGAGGAAATGGAGCTGGGATAACCCATGGAACACAGTGCCCCCCTCACTAACACACCCAAGACAGGCTTTCCTTTTCTCTGAGCGCTGCTTACCTCTGTGAGCAGAGGAGTGGAGGCATAGTCTTTCCCTGGCCCCCGAGCTAATGAGGGAGGCTGGGTGGGGCACTGCAACTGCAGCCCTTGCTGCCACACTGACCATTCATCCCAGATGTGACTGAGGAGGGCCTGGAGCCTGTTCATCCGTCCAGAGAGCCATGTCTACACGTGTGCGGTTGGGCTATTATCCCCCTGGATAAAGCCTAAGAGCCCACGGGCCTTTGAATGGAAGGCAGTAGGGTTTGTGGAAATGCCATTTCATTGGCCCTGCTTTATTTCTGTCCAGGCAGAACCTTGCTATCACGTAGAAACAACTGAGCTACTCAGGCTGTAGGCATCCCGACAGGTTTCCTCTGACCAGGAAAGGAGAGGCGCCAGCACCACGGCAACTGAGGGGTAGAGGATGGAACTGAGCAAAAGAAAAGCCAGGCTGGAGTCAGATTATACTTCCTTGTGGTTAGAGTTTGGGCTCTGCTAAGACCCAGCTTCTGAGAGATAAGGGCCAGCATTTTCCCTTCACCCACCCTGGACCACTCTCCCCAGAGAGGCCCCCCAGGATGCAGGAAACGAGGTGGCCCTGCCCATCTAATAGAGAGCACCTCCTTTCTGCTATGGACTTTCATCCTGGCTTCTACCTGATGAAATGAACAGTTCAGAATCGGTTGGAAACAAAGAACCTGGCTTTATGGAAGCTGAACGTGAGGCTTCCTGACAACACCAACCACTCGTCTGGCTTTACTGACTAATTTCAACTAAACCCAAAGCTAGAGGTTTTGGTCCTTTCATGTTTTAGTCTTTTAATTGGCAAAGAGATACAGAAGTGCATTTCTATCATATAGAAGACTCTTTAACTAGACTTATTGTGGTGATCGTTTCACAATGCATACAAATATGTGGCACCCCTGAAACTAATATAATGTCATATGTCAATGTGTTACCTCAATTTTTTAAAAAAGAAGAAAACTCTATCCCAGTTACACAGTTGATGGAAACTGTTTCCACAACAGCTGAGGTAAAGGAGAGCAGGGTGGTAACATTTTTTGAGTAAACCCTAGGTACCTGCCATAAGGTACTTCATTTGACTTAATTTCCCTTGATCTTCCCAACAACCTCAAGAGGTAAGTGTTACTATCTTCAATGTATGAGGAAATCAAAGTTCAGAGAAGTTGACTGACATGCCTACAACAAACAAGAGGAGAATCCATGTCCTTTCTGCTGCACCTATGGTTTTTAGCCCTGGTGGCAGAGGAGAATCACCTGGAGAAGATTTGAAGACCACGGGCACCCAAGTCCCATCCCCAGAGAGCCTGACTTAATTGGCCAGGAGTAGGTCTCAGATTCTTTTGGTAAGAGGATCAGTGGGCTACACCATGTTGAAATGGAGGGCACGTGAATCTCAAAAAAAATGCCTTATAGTTTTCATCTCATCTTTACCCCAACGCTAAGTCACCTACCATGTGACTCTAGCTCAGTCATGCAAGCAATTCCAGTAAGTCTTAGCTAGGGTGGAAAATCAGGGTGACAGCTGAACATTTTTTAGCTCATAAATGCTTTCAGCCTATCTACAAAGTCACACCACATCTCCTAGGTGACTGGGACTATTTTCCTTAAATTGGGAAATATTGAGCAAGGTGGATGACGACACTTGTGTGGAGACTTACACCTCCTGTAACTGGTAACTAATCTGTGGTGGGATTGGAGGTAACTTACTTTTGTGATTCAGCAGGCTTCCCCAGCCATAGAAGCAGGAGGAAAGGTGAACACTGAGCTGTCTTCCAGGGAAAATTTGGAGGCATGAACAAATTATCCCATGTTTAGGAAGCACTCTGGGCTCCTTGAGTAATAGCTAAGTGTCAGGGCCTGGTGTTATTGGTTTTCACACAAGTCCCAAGAATATGTGCTCCTCTCAACCTCACTCCCCAACCCACAAGTTATGCTCTGTGCCCAGCTAAGGCCCTCTGCATGTGCCCTAGCAGAGGGCAAAGCAGGGCTTGAGTTTGCCCCGTGAGGAGGCAAGTAAGCGTGCATCCTATCGGCAACTTCTCCCCTCATAACAGACACCTCTGAGCTGGAATTCATCTGCTGTGAATTCCCTAATGTTTGTTTAACACAGGCCAAGGAACCAGATCAACAAATGGTGCTGTAGTCGGGGAGAGGCTGTTCTTACTGGGAAGATTCCTTTGATGAAACACCAATCATTTTCAAATAAGTAGGCAATCCAGGCCCCAAGTTAACAAGTGGGAAGGGTCTCCAACCCTTCTGCAACCTTTGCCCCTTTAGTGCCATTTTCCCCTTGACCTTCTGTTTCAGCACAAAACCAGTTACTTTTCGTAAGCAGAGTCCATCTTTTCTTGAAACGACGCTTCCTGAACAGAGAACATAATCAGCTTCTCACAACCAAGGGAGCCTGACCTCACTGAAGGCTGCTGCTTTGTCGGGGAAGCCATTGTTGAATGTGTTCGAATTTGACGGTATATGATTTTAAGTTCAGATTCAGATGTGTATGTATTTGTTATTGTTTCATTTATAGAACTTAAGAATGTTAAGGTGACATATCTTAGAGATCTAGATCTTAGAGATCTAGTCCATGTCTGTCATTTTAAGAGGAAACTAAAATCCAGAAAAACGAAGTGGCCAGCCTGAGGTCAGCCCAAGTGCTCAGAACTCTGCCCTCGGCCCTCCTCTGTTCTTTATCCCACATTCTGTCTTTAGAAAACTGCACAAGTTCCATAAGTTTAAATGCCACCACATATTAATAACTCTCAGCCCAGGCCTCCCCACAGAACTGTTACTTTTCTACCCCAAGCCTCTCCCCATCCTCTCCCCCTGCCCCAAGGCTTCTCCTCGACATATTGCACCACTCTTCCAGAGTTGCTCAGGTCCAAAATCTTGCCATCATCCTTCAATTCTCCCTTTTTTACACACCCTATATCTAAGTCGGCATTCGTCCTAAATGGAGGTACTAGTTCCATTTCCAAAAATAAATCACTAATTCAACTCTTTTCCATAATCGCCACCAATACAACCCTGGTTTACACTGTAGTCAGCTCCCGCCTATTTTATTTCAATAGTTCTGAACTGGTCTCCCTCTCTCCACTCTCTCTCTTTCCAGTAGATGTGCCACGTAGTAATCAAAATAATCTTTCTAATAATGTATAAATGTGCATCATCTCACACCCTTACTTACACTTAAAATGAAACCTAAACTCTTACCCTACTTTCGTGGCTCTAGACAGTCTAACCCTGCCAACCCATCCACCCTCCCCATCTCCCTTTTCACTCAATCTGGTCATACCGCTCATCTTTGTTCCTCGAACAGAGTATTCTCATTCCTGGCTCTGTCTCTACATGGTAATTCCTTCTGCGCAGATTGCCCTCCCCACAGATCTCTGCATGGCTACCACTTTCTCATCCCTTGAATCTTGGCTCAGAGGACCAGTCACTGGCTACAGCAGCCACCAGGCACTGTCTGTCACATTCCCATCTTCTGCACAGCATTTACCCAGGGCTGAAACTATTTTACTCCTCTGTTTACATTCTCACCATCTATCACCCTTATGGAGTATAAACACCTAGAGAGCAGATTTTCTTGGTCACCACCACATCTCCCACTCTTGAAACACTGCCAGACTCAGAACAGGCACTCAATAAATACACACTGATTGACGGATACTAAGAAATAGCAATAGAACCAGAAGTAGAATCTCTGCTTTTCAGTTCCCATTTAAGTGGTGTCTCAATCCTGCTTTTTGGTTTACTAGAAACAAAGATCCACTCAAGTGAGTTCAAAGGAAGGGAATTTTGAGGAGGATACCTATGGAGTGACAAAGTGCAATGTCTCTGCAATCCGAGAACAGGGGCCATAGTAGAACCCCGCAGAAACCGAAGCTGAAGGGGGCCTCTGAATTCAAAATGGCTCTGGAGGGCTCCCTCCAGGGGGTCTTCCTTTGGGTCCACCATTGCCACTATTAACATATACTCTGTGTATCTGCTTCTTCCTTTCCTGTTCCAACTGGCCTTTATTCATTCCCTCAGCAAATACTTATTGAGGGCCAACATGCGCTAAGCCATGCTAACACTGCTTGCTTACCATTTTTGCTTCTCCTTTATTTCATCTACACAGGGCTTTGTGCCCCTATCAGCCTTGCTCATGATTTTTTTGCTTCAGTTCCGTCTGTTAGCGGCACCGTTCTTCCTAGGTTGTAGTTGATATTCCCAAGACAAAATCTAACCAAACCAGTTCATCTTTTGGAGCTGGATCAAACACTATAGATCACTAAACAGCTTATGAACCGGCAGCCTTTAGATCGGCTCAACTCTGGTCAAACCAGCTGTGTTCATGTGTGCTGTCTGGCAAGGGCTCTGGGTGTAGCAGCTTCTTAAAGGAGAGACGGCAGGGCAGATATCATGTCTCCAGGATAAACTTTAATCAGTGAGGGTGCATTTAGGCAGTGAGAAGAGACACATTTAGACATGTCAATTAGACCATTACTACGTCACGTTTGCCTAAGTCAATGGGCAATCTGGCGTCACTCACAGTTTCACAGCAGAAAAGTGATAGCATCTGAGCTTTGCTTTGGTAAAATTAACTTTTCAGAAATGTATGGGATAGATTGTAAAAAAGAAAAATATTGCTATAAGAGGAAAAATGAGGAGCCAGCTGCAATATATTGAAGCACTAAGTCATGATAATCTGAGTTAGTGCATGAGCAGTGCAAAGGGACAGTGGTACAGCTGAGAGAGACACCAAGTGGCAGGAATTGGAATGTAACATCAATTCCACAAGATTTGAGTGCCTACTGTATATACACGGTCCCTTACTGAGGCCCTATATGTGTAAAGCACTGTGCCAAAGGTGTCACAGACATAATCACATTTAAGCCTTGAAAAAAACCTATAATGAGATGTATATAATTTTGTAAACATTATATAGATGGGGAAACTTTAGGCCAGAGAACTAAATAACTTCCTCAAGATCACATAACCAGAAAGTGGCCAAGGAAACAAATGCTGTAGAAAGATGGAAGAATCCTAGGAGCAACGGGAAGAGGTCAATAGTATATCCACAAGATGGCCTGAGACTGGAGAACGCACTGGGCCAAGAAGGGAGGATAACATGGGAGGAGATGGCAGGAAGCCTTGCGTTTCTAACTGGGATGAAGAGAGGGATGGCAACATGGCTTGAAGGATGGAGCCAGGCTTTACACTTGGCCTTGAAACCTGACCCTGTCTTGAGCAAATGCCTTCCCTCTTGAGATCCAATATCTTCTCCTGTAAAACAGGGATAATAATATCCCAAACCTTGCAGGTCTGGGTAGGGATTAGTGATCACGTAAGGTAAGGTCTCAATAAAAAGTATCATTTCTGGGGTAAATAATTCTATTGCTATTACTGACGGATTAGTCAGGGGCAACATATAAACATCAGAAGAGATGACTAGTCAGAATTCTGTTGTTGAAGAGGTTTCAGGCTCCATGTTTCAGCTTAAATATTGCTCTGATGATGTGGACTACTAGGCATTGGGCTAATCTTTTCTTAGGAGCTAATGCATATGACTGACTGGTAAGACAGGTCTAACTGTCAATATCAAATAATCTCATCATTTGAGTTAAACAGTCTGGACAGACGGGGGAAGGTAATTCTGTCCCCCACATACCGCACACCCTAGAAATGTGTGTGCAGAGCTGGAGTGCTGCCAGCAGAACGAAGCCTGCTCTAGAGGGGGATACACAGGTACAAAGCTATTCTCATCAGTAGCAGGTGATGAAAACTCCACTAAGTTACTGAGAACATCTTAAAACCCAGAATCCAGGCTTTAAATATTAATTTGACTTCAGTAAGAAAGAGCTAGTTTTTATCCATTAGCTGAAAAGCATTTCAGCTCCTACTTGTTATTTTTAAGCAATAATGTTTTTTTAAAGAGCCTAGGTCTGCTCCTCACAAGGGAGAGGACTGGCATGCGCAAACCCCAGCAGTCTTTGGCCTTTCCCGGTGTGGGAGCAGAGGAGCAGTCAGCTAGCATTCCACTTGTGCCTTCCCCAGGCCACCAAGCCTGAAGCCTTCCTAAGGACGTGATCAGCCCCAATTCAAGATCAAACTGACTCCACAATGCAAGGTGGAAAAGTCCCATTAGCCAAACCACTGGGCAGAGTTTCAAGAAACAGCCATCTATTTCTGATTCTTTCCTATACTGGAAACATACAAAATATAGAGCTACCCAGCCCCCAGGCCCCCTGAAACCCATAGTTTCTATCGCCGTCTGATGCCATCCTACCCTACATGCACAATGCCGGATAAGGGGCAACAAATAGTTTGATGCCCCAATTCTAGATCTTTTCTCCCTCACTTTGAGAGCAGAATTCATCTGAATGAGAATGATTACCTTTTAACTAGATGTTAGTTTCATTCTAATCAAGGCTTGGGAAAGAATCAGGGAAGAGTCTTCTCGGAAAAGGAGTCTGAAGGAAGAAGCTGGCAGGATTCCCACAAACATAGGTGTTAAAGAAAATCTGACAACATGAATCTGTTCACTAGGCTGAAAGAAAATATACTGTATATTTAAGGCAGAGAAGCAACGTTGCATAACTTGAAGGAGAGGGGGGCATTCACTTTATAATCTATGTGAATAGTGCCCCCTGGAGTTGTGCAGTGCACAACCTGTGACACCAAACTTAGACAACCCTGATTCAGGGTATCTAAGTCAGAAAAATGCCTATAATAATTTCCACAAAGGTGTAGCAGCTTCGGGCTATTAAAACTTTAAGTTGTTGTAGATTATTCTGTAGAAAATTCTTAAGGCACACAGTAAAACCCAAACTTCCCAAAGAGTCATACTCTAACCAGGGGGGACCTGGTTAAAATCATCTAGACCATTCCCTCATTGTGCAGATGAGGCAATTGAAGGCCGGAGATGTAATATGTCTTGCCCAAGGTCAACAAGCCTATGCTAAAAAGGTGAAAGAGCTTCTCTGCTTCCTATAGACAGCCAAAATAGGTCGCTTTGCTGTGAATGGTATTCAGCCCACCCAGACCCCAAATGGAGTCTTATTCATCATTATCATTTCTTATTTTTGGAGCACCGTCTAAATGCTGAGCCTTGAGAATACAAAAAATGTTCCTCCCAAGATTCCCAAACCACGGGGAGATAGTAGGGCAGCTTCGCTTCAATTACACACAACCTTTAGTCTAGGAATTGAGGACTTTGCTAGAAACATTTCCAGGCACAAAGGTAGCAAACTCTTTCTTGAGCCATGAATGCTTATGGTCTACTGAACAAATCCTTATTTGGGCAATTTTTTAAAATGTGTTATGTCCCCGTTGGAGTTGAGTGACATCTTTGAAGTTGTTTTGGTTTACTGGTTAAATATTTATTTGTTAATATATTTACAAGCCGTATTATTTATATGATACATTCGAAGCCATTATGAACTATTGGGTAATTATCCAAAGCACGAAAACCAAAACCGATGGTCATTTATGAGGAAAATGGGCAACTTACGAGGTACTGAGGTTGGTCTTTAATTTATATTTTATTTTTAACACAGTCATTCTACTCTTTCTAATGGGAGTTTTATGTGTATTTGAGTGTTTGTGGTGAGAGCCAGGTGGGAGGAGAGTGAAGCCCTTTTACCAAAAACCAATGCAATTAAAGTGCTTTATGGACAAGCTCTCTGCCAAATTTCTTATTGAAATCAAAGACACCTTTGAGTTAGTTACACAACAGCAGGGCAGAAAGCACCTGCAAGTCACGTCTGTTTCTCATTTTGTGCTCATGTAACTCAGATGCCCTGTGGATTAAGTGAAATCTGCTCCTGAGTTGAAATTGTGTACACCACGTGTCAGCTCAGTTTGAATTTGGAAACAGGAGCTCAGAAGGTGCCACTCAAACATGTGGCTCTGGTTTTCCCCGAGTGTAACATGAACAAGGGAGTCATGTTATGGGTGCCAGTGTCTCTAGCTTCATTGTAAGTAAGAGATACGGCAGGACCGTGTTTCCATTTAATGGTGCTCCCCTTCACCCCCTCCCCATATCAGTTCCCACTTAAATGTTCATGAGGGAAGGTCATGACACGGAACAAGGAGGGTTGTAAAGGTACACGTCGACAGTTCATGCCTTGTGCATGCATTCACAACCATGTCCTGACACAGAAAAAGGAAGCCAACCAGAATGTGTGATCCAGCATCCCCAGGTAGCCAGCTATGGGTCCTTCCTCTGTATAGATTCTGTTTGTGGCCGACATAAATGGAGAAAGAAAGGTCTGGAGAAACTGCACTGGGGTAAAATTAATACTCAGTACAAAACAGTACTCTGATGTTAAGACCCCAAATTCTTTCCATTTCAACCCAAAGAGGCCTCTTTTAAATATTAGCACTAACAAGGAATCCTGGATTTTCTTCTCTCTGATCACATTTTAGAATACCAGCTCCTTGTCTGCCTCTTCATTTGTCCCACTGACTTAACATTTTGTGAGTAACTACTCTAAGCTCTCAAGCATCAGCAGTCCGGGATTATGAACAGCAAGGACTTTGCTTTCATGGAGTTTCCTTTCTGTCTGGGGGAAGGGGAGGAATTGGCTTTGAACTAGCTTAGCGAAGGCGTGTTCCAGTTAAAGTCAAGTCTCCATGTGGCATTCCAGATTTACACAGGATAAATTGGGATGTGCTAATTTGCTTCAAAAAAAGATTCAATATTTTACTAAAAAAAAAATCACAGAAGGATTCCCTTTCAATCTAAAATTCCCAACCACCCTCCCACCCCGCCAAGTGATTTTATTTATTTGGAATTTTTGAGGACTCCTTCAACTGTTAAAGTGAACACTGCACTGTTCTGGAGTACAGCCCCTCATCACCGGCATACATAAACATTCATTTTTACTGCATAAAAGAAGTTCCTGAAGAAAGCATCACTTATCCCAGAATAAAAAAAAAAAAAACACAATACCCTACTCTGAAAAGACTGCTCAGCAGAGACTACAGGCAGGCCTAGAAAGAAAGAGTTGTAGGGACTCCAGTACTGGCGACTTCATTGGAGCCTCTCTGTACCCTCTTTATCTAAGTCAAGGGCAAGGAAATTCTGACGTCGAGGGGGATTTTCTTTTCAGTTTCTCTGGATTTTTCTCATTGACATGAATGAGGGTAAAAGGAAAAAAAAAAAAACCACTAATACAACTTTTTAAATGAACCTGGTGAGGTGAAGACATCATTTTCTCTCCTGATACTTTCAAATACTTGGATACTTAATTGTCTGTCACCAGAATCTCTCTTTATGAGTACCCACAATTTGTCCCATTAGCAATTAGAACAGTTTCTCCACTGAGCTTTGTCTGAGAAATAGAGAGATGCCATACCAAACACACAGACTTAGAAGAAATGAGAAAGACACTGAAAAGACCATTTCCTAATGTTACAACTGGCCTCCTGTTATTTTCCCCACACTGGGGTTTTATTGATCAGTGACCACATTTCTCCTCCAGACTGCTGTACTGCCAGGAAGCTTCCTGGTCCAGCTGCGTAGCGGTTAGTTGGCATAAAAAGTTTTTTTAAAAGCATCAGCCTTACCCTCCCCCGTTTAGGAAAGTTAATGCCATATCACGTTTTTCAGCCTCATGGATTGGAAGGCTATCCTATTTATATAGGGGAAGCAAAAGTGAAGCCAACCCTGGGTGTTTCCGCAAGCTTTTCATCTGCCCAAGAAGGATTCAAATGGAAAGGCTTCATAGGAATTAGATAAGTTTAGAAATACAGGTACAAAAGGGTATTCAGAAGTCAAACGAGCCATTCTTCCATTGAAGAGCTTTGCTTTCGATTAAAGATTCATGCTCAGTACAGTCAGTGTGTCTTAAATTAGCCAGGGAGAAATCTTCTTAAGGAAGAGAGAAATAAATGCACAAATAAAATGAGACCAAGGTGGGAAGAAATTGAGTGGTTTTTTTTTTTCCGTCCCAGTGTTAGATCAGTCCAAACAGACAATAGCCAAAGCCAAGTCTCCATACACAGGTCACAACCTTAGATCTTCAAGGTCTCTCCTGGCCAAGTGTTTGGGTTCCTATTGTGCTGACACATTGGAAAACCGCACTTGACCTTCAGAAGAGGACCAGGTCTCTTTTGCTGCTACTTAGACAGCACTCAGAGTTCATCTTTGGCTGTGACTTATTTTAAACAGCAACTATGCAACTACCTTGGCAGGATGTGAGCCACAGAATCAGTGTCTGGGTCAAGTAGAAGAACTCAATTTACCTTTATCCATAACAGGCCACTCCGCCCGATAGGAAACACAGAGCAGAGATGTGCCTGGGGGTCCATGTTTTCTTAAGCTTCTCATTACAAGTTACTAGTCCATGTCTTTTATTCATGCTGCGATCTTCCTCAACTGAATTATTTAAATGAAAAAAAAAAAAAAACTGAAGACTATTTTCAAGGGAAAAAAACGTTTCCTTGGGCATACTCAGGTTACTGACAACTCCCAGCATGAAAGTCAAGCCTTGAACTATCGGTACTCTAACTACAGATCCCAGAGAAAAACTTTTGAGAAATCACTCACAAAGGTCATAGAAGACTTAAAGTCCATACATCAAAATGCCATCCATTCTTTGGAGTCGGCCACACGGTAAGAAGTGAAACCGATGTATTTTATGATGGCAACGTGGCCATTTAGAGATGCCTGCCAAGAGCTGAACATGATACCCAGCACTACGGCTCAAAATCCTGTATTCCAAGTAGCTACCTCAGTCTTAGGGTAAGATAGATCTCAAAATAGACACTTAAAAGGGGAAAAGATAGACATTTGACTTCAACTTGATATCGTATTGCTAATTCCTATGAGTTCTATCAAATGAATGGTGTGGAGGAGTACAGAAAGACCAACTCCATTCATGATAAGAATCATTAGGAATTCATAACAAGAGCAAGTCATGGCTATTGTAAATAGAGCTGCAATGAACATTTTAGTACATGACTCTTTTTGAATTATGGTTTTCTCAGGGCACATGCCCAGTAGTGGGATTGCTGGGTCGTATGGTAGCTCTATTTTTAGTTTTTTAAGGAACCTCCATACTGTTCTCCATAGTGGCTGTATCAATTTACATTCCCACCAACAGTGCAAGAGGGTTCCCTTTTCTCCACACCCTCTCCAGCATTTATTGTGTGTAGATTTTTTGATGATGGCCATTCTGACCAGTGTGAGGTAATACTTCATTGTAGTTTTGATTTGCATTTCTCTAATGATTAGTGATGTTGAGCATCCTTTCATGTGTTTGTTGGCAATCTGTATACCTTCTTTGGAGAAATGTCTATTTAGGTTTTCTGCCCATTTTTGGATTGGGTTGTTTGTTTTTTTGCTATTGAGCTGCATGAGCTGCTTCTAAATTTTGGAGATTAATCCTTTGTCAGTTGCTTCATTTGCAAATATTTTCTCCCATTCTGAGGGTTGTTGTTTCATCTTGTTTATGGTTTCCTTTGCTGTGCAAAAGCTTTGAAGTTTCATTAGGTCCCATTTGTTTATTTTTGTTTTTAATTCCATTTCTCTAGCAGGTAGGTCAAAAAGGATCTCGCTGTGATTTATGTCATAGAGTGTTCTGCCTATGTTTTCCTCTAAGAGGTTGATAGTGTCTGGCCGTACATTTTGGTCTTTAATCCATTTTGAGTTTATTTTTGTGTATGGTGTTAGGGAGTGTTCTAATTTCATTCTTTTACATGTAGCTGTCCAGTTTTCCCAGCACCACTTATTGAAGAGGCCGTCTTTTCTCCACTGTATATTCTTGCCTCCTTTATCAAATATAAGGTGACCATATGTGCGTGGGTTTATCTCTGGGCTTTCTATCCTGTTCCATTGATCTATATTTCTGTTTTTGTGCCAGTACCACACTGTCTTGATTACTGTAGCTTTGTAGTATAGTCTGAAGTCAGGGAGCCTGATTCCTCCAGCTCTGTTTTTCTTTCTCAAGATTGCTTTGGCTATTCGTGGTCTTTTGTGTTTCCATACAAATTGTGAAATTTTTTGTTCTAGTTCTGTGAAAAATGCCATTGGTAGTTTGATAGGGATTGCATTGAATCTGTAGATTGTTTTGGGTAGTAGAGTCATTTTCACAGTGTTGATTCTTCCAATCTAAGAACATGGTGTATCTCTCCATCTATTTGTATCACCTTTAATTTCTTTCATCAGTGTCTCATAGTTTTCTGCGTATAGGTCTTTTGTCTCCTTAGGTAGGTTTATTCCTAGATATTTTATTCTTTTTGTTGCAGTGGTAAATGGGAGTGTTTCCTTGATTTCACTTTCAGATTTTTCATCATTAGTGTATAGGAACGCCAGAGATTTCTGTGCATTAATTTTGTATCCTGCTACTTTACCAAATTCATTGATTAGCTCTAGTAGTTTTCTGGTAGCATTTTTAGGATTCTCTATGTATAGTATCATGTCATCTGTAAACAGTGACAGCTTTACTTCTTCTTTTCCCATTTGGATTCCTTTTATTTCTTTTTCTTCCCTGACTGCTGTGGCTAAAACTTCCAAAACTATGTTGAATAAGAGTGGTGAGAGTGGGCAACTTTCTCTTGTTCCTGATCTTAGAGGAAACGCTTTCAGTTTTTCACCATTGAGAACGATGTTGGCTGTGGGTTTGTCATATATGACCTTTATTATTTGAGGAAAGTTCCCTCTAGGCCTACTTTCTGGAGGGTTTTTATCATAAATGGGTGTTGAATTTTGTCGAAAGATTTTTCTGTATCTATTGAGATGATCATATGGTTTTTCACCTTCAATTTGTTAATATGGTGTATCACATTGATTTATTTACGTATATTGAAGAAGCCTTGCATTCCTGGGATAAACCCCACTTGATCTTGGTGTATGATCCTTTTAATGTGCTGTTGGATTCTGTTTGCTAGTATTTTGTTGAGGATTTTTGCATCTATGTTCATCAGCGATATTGGCCTGTAGTTTTCTTTCTTTGTGACATCTTTGTCTGGTTTTCTACAAATGTCTTGATATTATTTAAAGACTATTACAATTTTGCCTACTTTACAATTTTATTGGTGTTAATATCAATAATTTTAGACCTACTTTGCAAGATTGCTAGTGTTGCTTAAAGATGCTGGCAGATTATAAAGATAGCACTAATTCTTGCCTGATAAGCTTGCTCTTTTTGTCCTAGAATACTGAGTGTGATGTGATTTTTCATGAATAATTCTGAAAAATTCAACCCTGCTGAAATTCCACACACAGAGCTAAAAGGCTCAAATAGTCTTAGATTCAAATTAGCCAGATCATAATCAGATTCAATACTGTAGGCAGAGCAAACAACAGACGGACAGACTGACCATTGTTTGTAGACATCTTTTCTTATCATACTTCATTAACACTAGGAGAGTCTTCGTTTCTTTGTCTGAATCGTGAAAACATCTGGAGAATTTAATTAATGCATTGAATCACACTGAGTAATCCAGGTCTTAAAGGTAATGTGTGTTCGCTTACGTTTGTTGGTTTCTGTAAAGAAAATGGCCACTTTCATAAACTGACAGCAGTCAGAATGGCACAATGCTTACACTGGTGGTATCTGGCATTGGTTTCCAACCCTGAGTCCTGGTTCTGCCTCCTGACCAGTGACCTACATAATCTTGCTAAGGAAGATTCCAGATATCATTACTCTATACATCAGTTCACTCGTTTGGTCAATGGCAATGAACATTATCAACTGTTGTTTCTTTCTTGTTTCTTTCACAACTATGGTGATTTATTTTATATAATAATCATTTTTGTATCAGGTCCGGTGCTAGGCATTGAGATGAGTAAAGCTCAGCCCTTGCTTTCAAAAAGCTCACAATTCCCTGCACATAACTAACTATAAGGTAGTGAATGAGAATAAGGAAAAAGAGAGAGGAGGGTGGCAGCTCCTAGTGTAGGCTGAAAATATAATTAACCAGTCTTGAGATTTCCATTGCACCATAATGCAAATGCCACCCACCAGAGTCTGTCAATCTCCAGTTACACCCTTATTTAGACAGAAGAAAGAAGACAGTTGAATAGAGGGAAAATGCCGATATTTCTCGTTGACTTGTAAATATGAAAATGTCAAGCAATGAAAAGTATATACCTTTATATACAGATTATGAAGCAAATATTTCCCCCAAAATATAAAATAGGCTGAAATCCATAGAGAGGAAAGAGCTTTTATACACAGAGTTTTATAATTTGCAGCCCACCACTTCTCTCAAAGTTTTTTTAAGCGTAAATACCATCATCCTTCAAGTTCACCAATGTGTAGGATGCAGCTAAGATAGCTCAACACTAATAATGCATTCAAAACCACAAAGTTCAACTTGATAGGCATTTATGGCATGCATACTTTGTGCCAATATCCTTATCTTAATAGTTTCAATTTCAAATAGCATTCTGAATGAGAAGGATTTTATTAGTTTATATAAAGTTTCAGGGATTTTGCCTCACTTACTGGGAAAATGCATAAGAACGTTTTTTTTAAGTCTTCCTTTTAAATAAAGGAGCAATATTACTCATCATAGCCTAACCATCAATATTTAATTATTCTAAAACCAAAAAGCTTAAAGTTAAAGGAAATGAATTCAATAAATTCTCAAGTGAAAATTATATATCCCCAATGAACACAATTATTTAGGATTGTTCCATCCCAGTAGACATAAGTTAAACATAGTCTGATTAAACACCTACTATGTGTAAGGCACATAATTACTGGCAGAGGAAAGAAATCATTTTTACCCTTAGAGAATAACACTCTAACAACCAGTTTAACTGACTGAAACTTCCAAGCAGAGTACTATTTATGCATTTGAATAAATGAGTCTGAATATCACCCTAAGAATGAAACAAACAAAAAATTTTGATTTAGCTGTTTTTCACTGGAACAGAGACTTGTTTTATCATACACTAGGTACAAAGTCAAAATATAAATTCAGGAAATATATTTCCTACATGATAGGTGAGCTTGTATATAGAAAGGTGCATTCAAAGCAGAAATTCTACTTCAATTACACAGGTCTTCAGCTAATGAAAATTCTTGATTAAACTTTCATTTTCAAAAGCAGATACCTATAACAATAAAACAAGTCAAAAAGGCAAACAATAGTGGAAAATAAGTAGTGATTGAGTTAAAGTTATTGCAAAAGAAAAATTCAGTCACTGAGGACCAAATTAATCAACATCAAATTTAAACTACAAAACTATTTAAACTACCTAAAATGGTATATCATTTTGCTTTTCATATGATCTTCAATTTTGAAAAGAATGATGCCCATTCAAAGAACTTCTCAAGTGAGTAATATCAGAAACACAAAGAAAGAGGAGAAAAGGAAAAGAGCAACAATCATTTCCAAAATAACAGAGCACAACCTGTTTATTATAAGAAATATTTAATAAAGAAGTTTTCCAGTGGTGATTTTGATAAAATTGGACTTTTTTCAATTTAGATTGATATTACCCAATGTTCACATACATCTGATCTTTGCTCAGTATTATTAGGCTATGTTACAGACTCTGTAAATAAATATCTAACATTTAAACAGGTTTAAAATCAACCATGTAATATGCTTCAAGCTACGTTTGAAAATTATGTTAAATGAAAATATATCTCTATGAAAAATGCTTCTGACACTTTTAAACTAATAGAATATTAAACACAAAAGAAAAATCCAAAAGGTTTAAATTATGTTTCAGCTTTTAAGTTACTCAACTAGGATTATGTGTGGCTTCCCCATGTTTGGAATCAATTCAGATAGTTCAGATCCCATTGTAGCCAAGTCTACAAGATTGCCCTGGTTCTTTTGTTAGATTGACAAATTTTTCATGTCAAATATGACTTGAAATAAATAAGCCATTATACTAACCTTGGAGTTAACTTTGTTATAAAAAGATAATTATAATGGTCTGTGGTAACTAATTTTGCTCTCTTTTAACATGAGGGTATCAGAAGAAGCTTTTAACTATTTAGACTTCTAAGAAAAGTCCATAAAAAAGAAAAGTCCAGGGCTTCCCTGGTGGCGCAGTGGTTGAGAGTCCACCTGCCTATGCAGGGGACACGGGTTCGTGCCCCGGTCCGGGAAGATCCCACATGCTGCGGAGCGGCTGGGCCCGTGAGCCATGGCCACTGAGCCTGCGCATCCGGAGCCTGTGCTCCGCAACGGGAGAGGCCACAACAGTGAGAGGCCTGCATACCGCAAAAAAAAAGAAAAGTCCATAAAAGGTGAATGTTTACCTTGAACACCACAATCAGATCCAAACTGACATATATTTTATGGTTTACAGTAAAACCCTCTCACTGTTTCACTCACCTAAGAAGAACTGGTGTACAGCAACCAAGTTAAAGGATAACTGACCAGTGTGGCAGCTTTGAGTTGGAAAAGGAGGGCTAGCTTTTAGAATCCTAGTTCTATGTGGCTATAATCAAAGGCTCAAAAATAATTTTAAATGGCCAAATAAGGTCTTAGCAGACTGAATCTCCCACAGATAACAACTATAAACTCTGGACAAAAACAAAACCAAGAAGAAGCCAGCTACCTGAAGACACTGGAGAACAACCAAGAGCAGGCAGATTCTGGAAGAAAGTTAACACTTGAAACAAGAAACCAACACTGGGTGAGTTTCCTGTTTTCATGGATTCTAGGATGAGGGCAGGATCTCAAGAAGTAAAGAGCCAGAAATGGGGAGCTCTAACTTCTGTGTATGACTCTTCCCAAATCTCTGGCGACTGAAGCACACGTGTGTGGTCAGACTCCAAGCAGCTCAGCCAAGGATAAAACAACTAAGCTGAGATTGAAATGGCCATCCAAGAAATGGCCATCCAAGAAACAGCAGTTGCAGCTATAGGACAGTTAATTGCCTACTATAACAAAACAAATCAACTCTATTCAAGGAAATACACAATATACAGAGTATCCACAACAAATCATTCACAATCTTCAGAATATAACCCAAAAGTGCTCCACGTATGGGAAATGTAACCCATTCTCAAGAGAAAAGACAATCCTAAGAAGCCAGTCATGAGGTGGCCCAGATGATGGAATTTTCAGACAAGGACTTTAAAGCAACTATTGTAACTATGCTCAATCACATAAAGAAAAATGTGTTTTTATTACATGAAAAGATAGGAAATGTTAACAGATAACTAGAAACTATTTTTTTTAAAAGAGAACCAGATGAAAATTTTAAAACTGGAAAATAAAATATCTGAAAAAAAATTGTGACAGGCTTAACAACAGAATGGAGGTGACAGAGAAAACAGTCAGTGAATTTAGAGATAGATCAATAGAATTGCTCTAATTTAAAAGAAGAGTGAGTAAGAACATTGGGAAAAAATGAACAGGGACCTATGGGACCATATCAAAATAAGCTACCAAACATAAGGTAACCAAAATTCTAGAAAACAGGAAAGAAAGAATGGAACAGAAAATATATTTGAAAAATTAAGAGCCAAAAATTTCACAAATTCAGTGAAAGATATAAATTTACAAGTTCAAGAAGCTTGGTGAGCCCCAAGAAGGATGAATACAAATAAAACCATGACTAATCACATGACAGTTCAACTGCTAAAAAAAACCACAGATACAGAAAAAAATCTAGAAAAAGCATCACATACAAGGAAACAATGATTCAAATGGTAGGTGACTTCTCATCACAAACAAACCAGAAAACAGAACAATGCATTTAAAGTTCTGAAATAAAAATAATTGTAAACTCAAAATTCTTGATTCAATTAAAATATCCTTCAAGAATGAAATAAAACGAAGACATTTTCAGACAAAAGGAACAAAGAGAATTTATCATAGTAGCCCTGCACTATGAAAAGTGCTAAAGGAAGCTCTTCAGGCTGATGGAAATTTGAATCTTCAGGAAGGAATGAAGAACATTAGAAATGGTTAGAAAATTTTTTATGAAAGAATGATGGAAAAATAATTAAAATTATGTCACCCAAACTTTGCGAATCTCAATATCCCAGTCTAAGAGAAGAAATAACAATGCTATGAGGAATATATGTGAACAAGCTTCATGAAAAAGTTAATTACTATTCAAAATATATGGTGTGCTTATAAACAAGTCCAGAATCAGGGGAAAATCACAAGATTTTAGTGTTCAGCTTGGCATTTATTTAACAAGCATTTCACGGATACGTATTATTTGCAATATAACATGCTACATGCTTCAGATTTTCTGCTTGAAAAAAAAGTGGCTTTAACTTCCAAACTAATTTCATAAAAATTATTGGTAAGCCAGGACTTTAGGGAATTTAGAAGGAAAATGCAAAATAGCCAAAAACTGTTAAATAATCAATCTGCACCTTTATTCTAAAAGTCACCTCCTACAAGTTCAGCTGTAGAGAGAGAATCCGTATGTTTGTATATTACCCGCTCTAAGTTTTTACTTATTTGTCCTTGCAAAACAGTGCAGTGTTTAGTCACCAAATTACATTTTTGGCCACCTGGTTTCCCTTCAAGCTACTCAAAGAATACATGTCTCAGTGTAGCCCACATAAGAGAGAGTAAGGACAAAGGAACCCAGCAGCTTCATTCTTGACACCTAGAAATTTGCAGTGACTCCACATCCATGGGAAAACAAATGGCTACCCACCTACCTGTCTTTGTGACATTACAAACAAACAAAACAGAAGATGTATGTATACATATAATATATAGGAAAACCAAAAGATACTAAGCATAAAGCTCAAAGTACTGATATTTTTAGAAATGTTGATTCCGGGAGAGATTCAAACTTCATGTTCCTTAAGCAGTTCTAAAAATCCCTAACTTTTCCCATTCTCTTTTCCCTTCCCATCTGGGAAGGGAATAAACTATTACTACTCTTGCTCAACTCTATACTCTGATTCACTGGGGTCAGAAATTACAAATATTCCATATAGAGATATATTTATCACACATTACTGAAATGTCAATTAAATAAAAATCATGAAAGAATATCATATATCAGAGTTTCATCTTAAATTCCCCTTCGGCTTCATTATATTTCTGTTTTCCACTCCTATCTCTACACCTTCTTCTCAGCCACTTTCTGAGATGGAAGTAACTTTCCACCTCACTTGGCAGAGACATCTGCCTGTCCTAGTTGAACAAGGAATTAAGGACCAACATAGCATGTATGATGACCTGGTTAGCCAGCCTTCATCTCCCCACTTGACTGTGCTGTGTAGAATCAGATACTATTTTCATTTGTAGTTGGAAGTTCATATATTATAAGAGGAAGCAAAAGGAGAAGTCGCTATCATCATAGGTGCCCCTGTCAAGACTAGACTGTCAGTCTGGCTTGTTCCTAACCCTGGCAAGCAGAAAAAGGATATTTATGGGCTATGTGGTCTTTGATGTACTTATTTTGCAAAGCAGTGGCTAGAACCCATTCAAGACAAGTCAAACTATCTGTTTTAGGACTTTATTTTGCCTATAAGCCCAGTGAAGGTCTGTCCCACCCAAATCTTTTGTACCTTTTATGTAAGTGAGTTTCAGACCGTACTATTCCATCAGTACATTCCACTTTCCCTAGGAACTTCCTTTGCATTTCTTAACTTTAGAAAATTAAATCTTTCAATAAGATGTTTCATCTTTACATTCTAAAGAGCCAAAAAAGCTGACTGATCATCGTCCAAGAGAAACAGACATAGGCAGTCCTCTTTACTGTCTGGTACACTCAACTGGAAATATATTAGTGGTGGTAACTGCTCAAGGATTGGGATTGAAAGGATGGATTGCAGTGGGAAGCCTGTTTAACAAATATTGCAGTTAGGGCTTCCCTGGTGGCACAGTGGTTGCGAGTCCGCCTGCCGATGCAGGGGACGCGGGTTCGTGCCCCGGTCCGGGAAGATCCCACATGCTGTGGAGCGGCTGGGCCCGTGAGCCATGGACGCTGAGCCTGCGCGTCCGGAGCCTGTGCTCCGCAATGGGAGAGGCCACAACAGTGAGAGGCCCGCGTACCGCAAAAAAAAAAAAAAAATATATATATATATATATATATATATATATATATATATATATATATATTGCAGTGAACACCACCTACACGTTGGAAGGTAAACTAGGTAATAAACAAAAGATGAAATTAATATGCATGCTCAGTCCCCAAAGATAGCCAGATGGCTGGCTACGACATCAGATGTTTCCTCTTTGCCTTTGCAGAGAGAATCACTCCTTTGTGCACTGAGTGGTACAGCTGACATTTTCTGTGAGCATGGGCATCCGGTGGTGGACAATAAGGACCATGAAGCAGCCTAGGTGGCCCTAAGGACTTGGAGCTCCAAGCCATGCCAGGAGTCCCCAGGGGCCAGAAGCCACAAGGAACAGCAGTCATATATTGAATAAAGGGCAAATTTCACAAGCACAATGCTGACCACCTCACCGTGGACTCATGCTGCCCAGGGAAGAAAGGAGGGAAATACGAGGGCTGCAGGACTAAAAGGTTTATTTTCTCTGGGCCTCAGGAGCTCCAAGTGTCCCAGGTTTCCCACTCGGTGTGGTCAGGGTGTGACTAGAGCCACATACGTAAAGCTCTTTTGTTCCCACTTCACTGTTAGAAGACAAAGAAGCCCTTAATTGTTTCTAAAGGGAGCAGCCATCTCCACAGCTTTTGTCCTATTCCAAAATGGCATATTGTGAAAGGGAGTCACTTACACTAAGCCCCAAGAACAGAGGAAAATCTCAATGCTGAAGACTGGGCTCTCCGGACACACCTACCACCAAAAAATGCCTTTCCAATGCTCCCTCACTTTTTCCTTCTGCTTTCTTTGTCCTTCCATCTCTCCATTTAACTGTTCCACCTGTGTTTTACTAAGATTTCTCCAAGTAGCAAATAACTAAGCAGGCTAAAACAAAAAGACCAGGGACCAGCACCTAATGCCAAGACAACAGGCAGCATCTCTCCGGCTCTCCATCTCCTCCCGAAGGTTTGGAAGACAAATAAAGAGCACGCTGTGCCGTTGACCACCTAGGCTACTCAGACCTCTGTTCTACACCTGGAGCTTGATGCCTTTCTGTAGACTTGGGATGAATGAACTCCTCATTCTGTAAATATTGTCAAGAAGTCTTCTTAGGCAACAAAGGGCAAAACACATTGGTGGCCTAAAGGAAATACAACACCACGGGCGTTCTTGGTTTACTCGGTAAACGTGATCCTTTCCAGTACTGAATAAATCTTGATTTTTAAATCAAACTCTATCTTAAACCCCTGGCAGAACTCACAACTTCGAGCAATACTGTGGTATATTACCTTCCGAACCCCATTCTCTAAAGGAGTTCTTAACTGAGGTTCATGACTTCACAGGTATCTGTGGATAGAATTTAGAGAGGGCATGGACCTTTATGGGGAAAACATTTACCTTTATTTTCAATAATGACTCAAAAATTGTACTTTCTTATATGACGACTGTAGGCAACAAACCATAGTATTATCAGTACCACTAATTTTGTCAACAGTTGAGATCTCAGATATATTCATACCACATTAGAGTTTTTGCAACTATCACTTAAGCTCAACTTGGAAATTATAGTTATGATTAGACTGCTGCTAGACCTTCTTATTTATTGCATTACTAATGAAATACATATATTACTATATCATCCATGTGTTTGTTTTATTGATGACTTTATTTCAATCCAATTGCTTTCCCTTGCAATCCTATTATTTTAATTTATGCATCAAAAATATTATTCCAGGGCTTCCCTGGTGGTGCAGTGGTTGAGAGTCCGCCTGTCGATGCAGGGGACACAGGTTCATGCCCTGGTCCGGGAAGATCCCACATGCCATGAAGCAGCTGGGCCCATGAGCCATGGCCGCTGAGCCTGTGCGTCCGGAGCCTGTGCTCCGCAACAGGAGAGGCCACAATAGTGAGAGGCCCGTGTACCGCAAAAAAAAAAAAAAAAAAATTATTCCCGGAGGCCATAGGCTTCACCAGACTGTCAGGCAGATCCATGGCACAAAAAAGATTAAGAACCCCCACTACAAACTAAACGGACCGTTTGTTCTTCCCTCAAACACATTCTATGCTTTGGGCCAAGGTAATTTCTACTTTGAGAATATCTTCTTTCCTCCCTTCATGACCATATATCAAAACCTTACCTCCCCCTCAACGTGGAGATCAAATGCCACCTGCTTCATAAAGCTTCCCTGATCCCCTTGTACTGGTCAGGATGGTATTCTGCAGCCCTCTTTTCACATTATCACATTCTACCTTGTAGACACTCGTGATCCCCTCTGATAGATAGGAAGCTCCTTGAGGGCAGAGACCGGGTGTACTTCACTATTGAGTGCCCAACGGCAGCCACCTCCTGACAGCTCAGCTTGCTCCCACTGCTCCGTTCTCGACATCACTCCTACTTCTCTACATCTCCAAACCACAGAACTCCTATGCATGTCCCGTCTCTTTCATTCCGCAGAATAAAACCAAATTTCTCCATCTGGCATTCAAGGCCCTTCCCAAACTGGCCACTTCCTACAGTCTTAGTCGTAATCTCTTCCATCTCTGAGCCCCATGTCTGGTCATTTTCCAAACTCCCACACAGTTTTCCTACTTCCATGCTTTCATTCCTGACAATCCCTCTTCCTGGAATGCTCTATATCCTTTTGCATAGAGAGGAGAAAATGACACCCTCAACACTTCCAAAAGAGCCTTTATTTTCAAGGGATTCCTCCCCAGATTCACACCGATAATCAAAGCTGGTTGCAGCAATGGCACTGCATGACCTGAGTATTATCACTGAAAAAACTGTATCACACATTTCCATTCCAAAATGTCATATTTGTGTTTCATCACTTTGTGACAGAGTTCTGAACGTTTCAGAGCCAGGAGGCAGGCTGAAATTCTGTATCCCCCTCACCTGTCCACACCTGAAATTCAAGGCCATTGCCACATCCCCCTACCCAATGATCTAGCCCCCTAAGTGGACCCACCTCCCAATTCTTTCCACCAATCTCTATGAAATCTCCTTGGCAAACAAATGCCCTCTTCACCATGGAATCGCATCAAGGAATGCTAACTCCAAATGCCTTACAGCCATCTCTAGGAGATACTGTGAGGATAGGTAGCAATGCAAGCATTTTCCCAACCCACCACTGATCCTTCCTGCCTTTGATGAAACCCCCTCTGGCTTGGAGACTCGTGCCGTTCACCTCTGCCACCTTCTACCTTTCCTTGAGTTCATCCCCATCCACCTCCAGTGGCTCCAATGATGTCCTGTGAGGATGAAGGCACTTGCTTTACAGTCTCCAACCCGTGCCATCTTCTGGGAGGACCTGGGTTCACCCAACCCCTGATCTCATAATTCCTAAACCTCTAGACTCCATTGCTCTTCCTTGCTCTGCACATCAGCAACCATTCCAGTGGTTCACACAGACCTTACCTCTGTGTCCTAAATCATTAAGCCTGATGCCCTATTCTCTGAACATCACCATCTATCCTACCAGTGTTAACACTTAGTCATTCCATCTAAATGTTCTCTTCTCATCATAGAATCCTCCTTTCCCTTTATACATCTGACTTATTTGAATCCAGAAAACAAACAAAACATAAAACACTTTCTTAAGATCCATTTTTTCCTACTTAACGTAATTTTGCAGTTCCATACCACCCCCTGAATCCCACATAATAGATACTTCAAAGAAATTGTGCCTTATTTAATCAGTGTGTCCCCAGAACCTACTACGGTGCCTGGTATGTAATGGCTTCTCAAAAAGCGAACAATTCCATCTAGCCCCATGGGCTTTTTTTCCACGCCTCTATGCTCACAAATCTACGTACTCAGTTGAGAATTCTTATCTGAGCTCAGAGCCACAGTTCCAAATATCCAGTAGACACTTCTATAGGAATATCCGATAAGAACCGCAATGACTCAATGCATCTACAACAGAATTTAATACTCTCCAGCCTCACTCCAACTTAAGTGTGTTGTTCATCCTAGCCTCATAAATGCCATCACCATACACGATGCTGGTCCCTACAGCCTGAGAGTACTAATACTGCCCTTCCCTCTTTTCACTTTTACATCAACTGGAGAAGTCATGTGTATTCTCTCCTTTAAAAGTCCTCTCAAATCCGTATCACACATATCTGTGTCCTGAGCCATCGCTGACACTGCCCTTAGTTCAGGCCATCTTTATCTCTTGCCTGGACTAGTGCAATAGTCTCCTGTCTTGTCTTTTCTCTAGTCGCCTACTTAAATAACTCTAATAGTTCCCATATCTTTCTGGATAAATTTCAAACCCTTTATCGTATCCAATGACATGAAATAGCAAGCCCTATCCATCTCTCTGACTTCTAATCAGGCTTAGTCCAGAACTCTTAGTGCTTGATGAAAGCAGCTGCTTAATGTACTGATGAACAAATATCCTTGTTCACCTTTTCCAACGCATAAACTCTACTGTAACCCATACCAAAATATGTGCAGTTCCCCAAACGCACCACATCTAAGTCTTTGCATATGCTATTCTCTTCTGCCTGGAATGGTTTTCAGTTATGCCCCGATCTACTTAAAAACTCCTACTCAGTCTTCTGGACCCAAAGCAAATAATTCTGTGAAGCCTTGACAGATTACCTAGAGGATGAGTCATCAGTCCCCTCGTTGTGTACCTAGTACGTATTACAGACTCTCCATTGGATGCCTAGCTTATTTCATGGCAGCCTTTGTTTACAAATCTCATTCCTTAATTGGATCGCACATTCCCTGTGGGCAGAGACCACAGCAGATCTCTCTAGGTATCTCTGTGCCAAGGAATGTGCTTGCTGCAATGCCTGTGCTGTAAAAAAAAAAAAAAAATCATTAAACGGATCCTTCAAGGCCTAATTAATGCAGCTGTCAGCCCTCCGACAAAGCTGCCTCATCAGAATGTGTTGCTCCCCAAGTTCTAGTTCAGAACCTGGTGGGTAGGGAGAGTCAGCCCCCGGCCCAAAGCCCACTCCCCTTCTTTTCTTATATCACAGTGCACCTTTTACGCACACTTACAAGACCCCAACCTGCATGTCCAAGCTCTGCCTACATCCCTTACACAGAGCTGCCCTTTGACCCCCTCCTCTTGCCCAGGGATGCGTATACCAGCAGCACAGGTGAGCCCAGAGAGGGGAACAGCACAGGTGCTAGAAACTGACTCGAGTTATCTGGGCGGGGAAGTTCAGGGCCTTGAATACCCACAGTGCCTAGAGGAAGGGGGTATGGATGCTGGGTGGGCACTTATCTCTTAGCCCCACAGGCTCCTCACTCCACGGAGAGGGCTCACATGAGGCCTTTGAAAAGCAAGGTCCAAGGCAGGAGACAGAATGCCTGGTGGACAGGACTGCAGTAGAGTCATCGCACTGTGCCTGTCCGCCCACGGATTGTAAGCTCCCTGAGGTTTAGGAGTTTCTATCCTACTTCCTGGTAAAGGAGAGAGAGGCGCTCTCATCGGGCTTGGAGCCCCACGAAGTATCAACTTCACCCCTGGGAGCTTGCTTATAAGAGACGCTGAATAAAGAGTTATTTAGGGACTGAATTAACAAAGACTCTTTTTATACTTTCAACAAGTAACAATTCTAGTATTGGGGGGTATTTATTGTTAACTCTTACCTTGTTTCTCAAACTTGTAGTCCATCATGCCTTATCTTTCCTAAAAGATTTTAAATTCCTAATGATTTTCGATCTCCCATAAAAATCCCCATGTCCTAAACATAATCTGCACTCAGTAAATATTTGTTGGATTTTTTTTTTTAACAGGTCATCCTCATTAACATACTGAGATTCTTTTTTTCAGTCATCTCTGTAGTTGCATTGTGAGTCATAACCCAAATGGCAGCAGTGACTGTCATAACAGAAAGCTTCTGAGAGTAATTTTAACCAGTCGCTAGTAATAATTTATTTTTAATTTTTAAAAACAACTGTGGCTGTAACTATTTTACCAGTGAAACACAATAGCTATTGTCACTAGTGTTCAGGCAACTGAAAACTAACAATTGAACCTGTGCTGATGAATCAGTCAGAGGAAAGAGTGAATGAAAAGAATGACAGGTTTAAAAGTCAGTATGTGAAAAATTGAATTTGTTTGGAGTTGTTGAAAAAAAAATCTGGCTGAAGAAAGAATTAATGATAATTCCCAGAGTGAGGACTTCTCACAACTCCAGGAGAGATCTGGCAACCTCATCAAAATTAAAGTAGCCTTTGATTGACAAAAGGGACTATTGTACTATTGAGGAAGTTATTTTAAGTACGTCGAGAGATCTATACAATCTTCTTGAATATGACATCACACACACACACACACACACACACACACACACACACACACACACACAAATGAGGTCCTTGGGAGCCTTCATTCCACTGACGCTGTCTTGCACACTTCCTTGAATTTCAATAAATCAGAGCAATTTAATCCCACTCCTGGGCATATATCCGGAGAAAACTCTATTCGAAAAGATACATGCACCCCAATGTTCACAGCAGCACTATTTACCATAGCCAAGACATGGAAGAAACCTAAATGTTCATAAACAGATGAATGGATAAAGAAGATGTGGTACATATATACAATGGAATATTACTCAGCCATAAAAAAACTGAAATAATGCCCTTTGCAGCCACATGAATGGACCTAGAGATTATCATACTAAGTGAAGTCAGAGAAAGACAAAGATCATATGATATCACTTATATGTAGAATCTAAAATATGATACAAATGAACTTATTTACAAAACAGAAATAGACTCACAGACATAGAAAACAAACTTATGGTTACCAAAAGGGAAAAGGGGTAGGAGGGATAAATTAGGAGTTTGGGATTAGCAGATACAAACTACTATGTATAAAACAGATAAAGAGCAAGGTCTTACTGTATAGCACAGGGAACTATGTTCAATATATTGTGATAAACCATAATGGAAAAAAATCTGAAAAAGAATATATATATATATATATATATATACACACACACACACACACACAGATATAGACACAGATATATAACTGAATCACTTTGCTGTACACCAGAAACTAACACAACATTGTAAGTCAGCTATACTTCAATTCAAATTTTTTTAAAAATAAATTTTAAAAGTCAGAGCAATCTGACCTGCATGAGTCCTGTCCCAGGAGAATCAGAGACAAGGTAGGCAGAAGGGTATACAAGACCCTTCTGGACATTACAGGATGTCCATTAATGGAATTATTTTTTATAACAGCTTTATTGAAATATATATTCACATACCAACTCATTCACCCATTTAAACTATACAATTCAATAGGTTTTTAGTGTGTCACAAGGTTGTGGAACCATCACTATAATCTCATTTTAGAACAGTTTGTCCCTGCAAAAGAAAACTATGTACCCACTTATAGTCACTCCCCAATCCCCCTACTCCCCCAACCCTAGGTAACCACTAATCTGGTTTCTGCCTCGATGCATTTGCCTCTTCTGGACATTTCAGATAAATGGAATCATGTAATAGGTGGTCTTCTGGGACTGGCCTGTTTCACTTAGAATAGTTTTTTCAAAGTTTAACCATGTTGTAGCATGTATCAGTACTGCATTCCATCTTATTGCCAAATAACATTCCATTGTACGGATAGACCACTTGGAAGCCATGCTTTGAAAATAAAAATTCTATGTCTGTTGGTGTTTTTACCTAAGCTTTCCTCAGAAGATCTCCAGTTTCTAGATACATGGATATATGACAGCATAAGTTCCATCACTGTGTGACCTTGGACAGATTACCACTCTAAAATTCAACTTCCTCACCTGCAAGGTGGAAATTATATTGATACCTACCTATAGAGTTATTAGGATTATTATAGTCTATTAAATCTAGTATAGTGATTTCCCATAGGAAGAATTCATTAAATATTAGGTTTCATGAGGGCATAAAAAATTTACCGTCTTTATTTTTAAATTGATTGGATTTTTAATTACAAAAGTGATTTTTTTGTAACCAATAAAAATTACAGAGATGAGTTTTTAACTTCATAATCTTCCTCTCAGCTGCCTATCCATCCTCAGATGTTGCCAATGTAAAATGTGGTGTGTATATTTTCACACCATTCTCTGTGCTCATGTGAATTCACAAAACAAAAAGGTACACAGCAGGAGGTTTTTCCCTTTTTCTTTTACTCTAATGTATACTAGACACATTACTCTGAAATTTACCTTTTTAAAAAACACTAGAAAACATCTGGTCATCTTTCCAGGCCAATACATGTATATCTAACTTTTCATTTTTAATAGTCACACCAGATTTGACAGTGTAAATACTCCCCAATTTTTCAACATTTCCACTCCTGATGTACGTTCAGATTACCTTCCATTGCCATTATAAAAATGACTGACAAAGCTGCCATTAATGTGATACTAAATAGTAACCATAATCACAATGTTGCTATTATCATTATATCCATACCTTTGCATTCCCAAGTCCAGTCTAGGCCTGTCCCTTACCTGGTCAATACCAAGGAATAGGACTTGGATGAACCAAGGATGGAGAATGAGATGACCTAGAATAAGGAATTTTAAGCAAAAGAAATTTCAGGGAAAATAAACTATTATAATTCAAATGAACAACTCCAGGGACCTAGCTCCCCAGGGGAGACATTGCAGGGCATTCTGGACAGGAGAGAAAGGCAATTGAGGAGAAAAGGGGAGAGAAGGTGATCAGACCAGGAGAGTCAGAGACAGCAAACTTCCTACGAAAGCTCTGCTCCAAGCCAGCCTCCCTCGGCAGTGAGTAAGATTCTGACCTTTTAGCCAACCTAGTCATTTTCCTTAATGTTATAGATAGCATCCTCTTTTAGATCAACTACAGCTTTCTAGAAACGGTTATAAAATTTTTAATCAATATTTAAACTTTTGCAAGTAAGCCTAATTACTCTATTCATAAATAAATAAACGTATTCAAATGTATTCAAAACTGGGCAATGAAAATCTATGATAAAACGATGTGATGTGCTGAATGAACCTGACTTTCTGTAATGCTTCTTTCCATTTCATGGAAGAGCCTGCCGTTTGAGCATGTATGTGTATAAAAGTCTCTTAACGAACTCCCCTCAATGGGGTTTAATCACCAAAGCACTAAAAAAAGATCTGAAATGACTGAATTATAGGGTATTTCAAACAGCTTTCTCATAGCACGGACCCTGGGATACCTTACGGCAGGTTCTAGCATCCCATGAATGAATTTACTATAAACCTCACATACTATAAACCTCACATGGCACTCCCTTTCCAAGAAGCAAAACAATTTAGAAAGAACACAGGGAAAATGATCCAGTTATTTTATTTCTGGAAATATATGCTATGTGGAAAGAGCTCTTTATCCAGAGGGAAAACTTCTGGATTTTACTGGCTTACTAAAATATAAACCATTTAGTGGCTTTTTTTTTAACCTAAGATTAAGCTTTCTTTCATCCGTTTGCACGTGTCAACCAAAAATAGCAGACTCCAGATAAGAAAAAAGAAGTGTTTGTACAAAAAACAAAACTTATGTCCCAAAAGCCATGAACTCCCTTTTTCTGGAGTGTTAGTTCGTGGGTTTTTTTTTTTTTATTCAGGTTGTTTATCAAATGTCTGTTATAATATGAGAGAGAATAGTCATCGCCTATCAACCCTAAAAATTCTCACAAAATGTGCAAGGGACTCACTAAAGATAAGCAAATACTGTCAGCTGAGCATTAGCCACTGCACAGAAACCCAGTCACGTAAACATATATGTTAACTGAGATTTAGTATTCCATTACAGGATAGGAAAATTAATAACTTGTAATTGACATGTTCTTTGTTTCCTTTCAGCAAGGTATAGATGGCCCCCCAAATAACCCTTACATGTATTTAATGTTGGCAGCACACAGCTATTTCCGCTATGGTCTTTAGGGTCCCGCCACCCTTCATCCGCTACAAGACAGCACATTGAAATCTTTCCAAGGGGCCTTTTAGAACCGGGCCACCCTGTTTCTCTCCACAGAGGATACAGAAAGCCTGTTTGTCAGGAGCAATAAGGTGCCTATCAAGGTCTGCTGACAGGCCCAGATGAGGCCCACCTACTCCATTCCTAACCCAAGGATTACGAGAAGTTTCTGTTGGCCCTGGTCTTTGCAACAATTTTGCAATCAACACATTTCACACCTTATCCTCAATAATCAATTCCAGGAGCAAGTAGAAAGCCATTTAATAGCGAGAGAGTTGTCAACATGACACAAATTCACATCAGTTCATAGTGATAACCTACAGAACCTCTGTCATTAGCTCGATACCATTGCATCATTTAGACAAGTCAGGAGTTAGAGCTGGTGTCCTTTCCATTGACTGAGCTCCATGGGTACCTAAGACTTAAGCAGCAGGTAGAGGAAGCAGATGTTCTCTCTAAGCCATCTCCTCCTGCTTCCTCTATCACTCCCAGCCAGTCCTGCACATCCAGGCTCCCTTCCTGATGGCAGTGTTCTCCTTACATCCACTGCTATTCCTCCACAGCCTTGCAATTTCCCTCACAAATTAAGAGCTCTGAGAATGAGTCCACACACAACTACCGGAGCTAGGTCATTTTCCCTAAATAAAGGCTCTTGAATACCTTTTTTCAATATGTCATGAACTCTTTGACAGTGAGGACTAGGTCTATTTCATCTCTCTATCACTAGAGCCTGGAATGAGTATATAGTAAGTTTTCAATAAGTATTAATCACAGCAATTGTAAATCATAATAAAGAGAACAGCAAACATTTCTCAAGACCTTCTTTTGCACCAAGAACTCAATCGAACATCTTATTTGCATCATCTCATTTAGTCTTCACAAATGCACTGCAAGAGAAGGAGTAAAATTATCCCCACTTTAAAGATGAAGACACTGAGGTTTAGGGAAGTCATTTGCTCAAGATCATACACACATAGTAAGTGGGAGAAAAGAGACTGAAATCCAGGTTAGTCTGACTCCACAGCCCAAGCTCTTCCGTCTCTCTGATAAATGAATTTAATTATGCACTCAATTATATTAACCCTTAGCTGCTGAAAATAAGAATTCTGCAGCCAGAATGAAGTAAGAGTCTACCCATCGGAAAATTTTTTGGCTATTGGGATTTCTGTCACTGACAACTTTTGGTACCAGAGAACAACACTGCCAGCAGATGATGTTGTTTATGAGATCAGCACTTATCTATTTTGGTGCCACGTAGGAGTGTACCAAACACTGCACTTGCAATTTTACACTTTGTTCTTCCTCCTGGTGGCCTCCAATTTAACCAGTGCTTAACGGAGGAGAACTGAACAAGACCCAGGCAAGGAACACGAAGTTGCAACTCGGTTCTAATTCATTCAACAATCATAATGCCTTTCACGTGCTATTTATTCTGCTCCCATTTCCCTCTCTTGCATAATCACTATCAATTCAATTTCCAGGGGTTCTGCACACTGAGCAGACGATAAACAATTTCCAGGCGCTAACTTCAACCTGCAAATGGTCCCCATCAGAACCTCCCCACACACGCACTGTCTTCTGTTCCCAGGTGTTTTGTAAAGCTCAGTTACTAAGCTTTTGGGGCTGGGAGCTGCCTGTCTTCCGGGAACTCTGTAAGCAAGAGGAGAAAACTGTAAGCCATTAGCCTGCTTCGAAGACTTGGAGACATGAGGCTTAACTGAGGTTTACTGGCAACTGGCTTTGTCCTTATTCCAAATCCTTCCGGCTCTGGCCCCTGTGAAGTTTCTTTGAGTACACCGTCTTCTTTTCCCATTTCCCAATACACTAAAGGTCCTTTTCTGGGACTGAATCATAAATTACAAGGTGTAATCTTAAGAAAAACATTTATTTTGGAGTCTCATTAACAACTCAGAGGAGAGCGATAGTGTTTATTCCCCGCATGATGGAGTGGACTCCTGCAGACGTGAAAAAGGCCAAGCCCTCTTCCTAATCCTTAAACACACACACACACACACACACACACACACACACACACACACTCGGTCAATATTCACAACAGGGAAGGTACCACAGAAGGGCAGAGGAAACACTGCACTAAAGACAGTCTCTCTAAACACCAAGTATGAAGCTTCTTGTCGTTAGTGATTTACTGGCAACCATACATAATTATCCATCCCATGTGTGAGTTTTTACGATAGTGTCTCTCAGTGCCGAAATTCAGCCCTTTATACTCTGCTAAGTGATGTTGGGACTGGGGCTCTGCAAGCCACGTTTCTCCTTTGTCAGTTGGCTCCATATTCAACTCTGCCAATAGGGGATACTAGGGGGAAACTTCAAGGGAGAAGCCAGGAGAAGCAACATTCTTCTTCCTGTTTACCTCTGTTCCTGTGAGCATCACCCCAACAATCGTCCTTCATCCTGGAAGCGACAGCTGATTCCAATCTCCTGCTTCCTTTTGCCCCATTCAGAACTAGCCTCATCACCCGCTGGCCGCCTCTCCCCTGAGCTGCTGAGCTATCTGGACCTGGGTAGTACCCCCTCCTCAGAAGTCTGAGTCCCAATTCTGTGAGACCCTCCTCTGAGCCTCTGGGTTCTGATCAACCCCACCTCTTCCCTTTGTTCCCCAACCCTGGGGGATGGCAATGGCTTCATGTAATTATTACCTCTGTGTTACCTCAGGGTTCACTTTTTGTTTTTTCTGAAACATGTTGAACCAATCTCCTATATTCAGTCTTCTAAGCTGGAAGCCCCTGTGTTCTCTACTTTTCTGACTGGCCCCAATGGGTCCTCCTTGTATTAACCATACCCTGCTCCCTACCTGATCCCTGAGCAAAATCCTAATCATTTTGCTCCTACAAAACCTGTCTTCTAACTGTCCTACTTCTGATTCTCCCAGTGTAACACCTGGATGGTGATTAACAGTAGTGGACAGGGGTGGAGGAGAGGGCAAGGCATGAAGGATCCTGCGCCCCAATAATCAGAAGCAGTGTTCCTGCATAAAGTCTTAGTTGGTCCACTTATGGAATAAAGAACAGGGGGTCAAATGAGAGCAAATCTCCCTGTTAGTCTGCCCTCAAGAGGAAAGAGGAAAGGAGACTTCTTGCTAAACTACTTGGAAAGGAGGTTCAGAAACTAATGAGCTACACTCACATTTCAGTAATTCAGGAACTCTGAATGACATAATAAATAGGCAAACTGCAAACACTACCACTGAGTAGTGTTTGCAAAATCCCACCTTCTGGGCTTCCCTCTTAGTGTTCTCTAAGGTCCTCTTCTGGGACTGCCGTGAAAGGAATGACTTAGTGATTTTCAGTCTTTACTGAAAGAATTAGCCTGTCAGCCACCTTTTCCTCCGGATTACTAGCTGCATTCAGGGAGTTGAGAAAATGGGACTCTTTCATGAAAAGAAATGAGCAAGGATAATACTGGAGCATCAGAAGGGCAAAAGCACACAGGTTTCATCAGACACTTGAATGTAAAGCCTGGATCTGCCACTTTCTAGTCTGAGCCTCAGTTTCAGCTGCAGAATGGGAGTGATAATGACCTTGCAGGAACTTTTTGAGGATGAGATCTATCATATGGAATACCCTTGGCATAGGGTCCTGGCAGAGAGTGACTTGGCCATGGACGTTTTTGATTAAACCTGGCTTGAGGGGTCACATGTCAAGGACATTCCTGAGGCTGTCTCAGCCTCCAGCAAGCTCCCATCTTTTCTTTCACTTTTTGAAGCAGGCCCCAAACCCAGGCCTCAGCTCTGCACTTCTTCTCAAGGCCTCCACTACCCATGCTGCTTCTCAGGGTTCCTCTCCCCCTTCTCCAAGATCAGCTGTAAAGGAAGCATTCACCCCTGTTCTCTCACTTTCTTGTAGCCCCCAAAAACGATCATGTGGTATTTGTTTTCCTTTTAGAGGTTTACTACTAATCTCTGCAGGGGAACAGAGATGGGAAGAAATGAAATTAACATCATGGGGAAGGTTCGAAGACCACAGAGTCCTCACTGTGGCCCTTTGTAGCTTCTGACTCACCAGGAAGGGTAACCTTGGACCTCGGTCTCTCATACCTGTGGGTGAAAGAGGGGCTTCCTCAGGATAAGGGGAAGAGCAACTATATCTCTTTGACCTCCAGAAGGCAACTTGCAGAAGACCTTGTGCTTGGGTGGCAAGAAGTCCATTCACCAGGCCTCTGCCTTGCCTGGGACAGACCCTATGGGCCATCACCTCACTGTGGTACCATTTGTGTGGCTCCAGTAGCCAGAAGGAGAGGACTCTGTATTTGGGGGAAGAGAGCAAGCGTGGCAGACAAAGGAGAGAGGGACCCTCGAAATATCCACTCGGGCTACCCCCCAGCTTCACTCAGGGCTCCTACCTACAAATGGTCTGATCACCCCTGCTTTCCCTGCTTTCTCATAATTTATGAATAATTATATAACTATTATGAATTATATAATTATTTAATTTTTAACAACTGCAATAGCAAGGGTACAGTAAGTCCAACACTTACTGTGTTCCAACACTTACAGTTAAGTTCCAAACACTTACTTCCATTAATTCTCACAACACCACCAGGAGGTGTTTCGTATTACCCATCATACAGTGGAAGGAATTTAGGCCACAAAAAGGCAAGTGACAGAACCTGACTGTAATCCCACCCTAAGTAAGGGCAGACTGGGATTTGAACCCAGGCCTGTCTGACTCCAAAGTTCATATTCTTTTCCTTTATATGACGCTTTTCCAATAAATTTTCTCCCCAAGAAGACCCTTCCTAATCCACTGCAGGATCCTCTAATCCTCGGCAGGCTCTCCCAGAATTTTTGCTATTCAGTGGGAAAGGATGAAGACTCCCAAACAAACTCCCCAGCTCTCTTCTTCTCCTTCTAGCTGGAGTATTATTTCAGTAGATATACCTAAATTTTAAGTGGAGCTCTTGGATCTCACCAATGAAATATGATATGTAAGGACCCATTTTCTTCAGAACAGAAATCAAAACTGGCCTGGAGAGAGGCAGGCAGAAGGCGAGCAAAGGCCAGCTAACTGTCTCATGGGCTCCCAGCCCCGCCTTGATGCTTGGTGGGTTCAGACCACTGGACTGGTCTCCTTTCTCCTCCAAGGGCATGGGCTTCATGGGAATCTGGGTTCCTTTAGATAGAGAAGCAGTACTGGGAGGTTGGAAAGAAGGGGGGTGAAATTTTTTTTTCTCGATACTTTTGTCCTTTCTCCACACACTTTTTTTGTTTGTTTGTTGTTTGTCTGTGTTTGTTGTCTTTGGTATTTTTAATGGATAACTGTGTTATTTGGTTTTAATTCCCTTCAAAACTGTGTCACTTCTGAGCAAGTGATTAAAAGCCTTCTTAAACTCCTCACAATCCCTGACCTCGGGAAAGAAAAAGGTTTTCCACATTAGTTGATGTTGTCGTTTCTTCCTCTCCCTTAAACCTGGTCAAAATAACACTGGGGAGAAGGTTCAAAGAGGTGAGGCACAGTGATCCCAGCCACCAGGCCCCTGCAGGCCAGCACCACTTTAACCTGCCTTTGTTTTCCCCTCTACCTACACCCAACCAACGCAGGCCACAGCTGAAGCTGGGAGGGCAACCGTTGCCAGCTCCTCGCATGGAAATAAGAGGCCCTGCTGAGACCATTCTGGCATCCCAGCCAGGTCACAAACATCTCCTGGCCACATCTTGCCTCATGTCCTTCTCTCCCAGCTGGCTGCTTGGATAGGTCACCTCTCAGCTGACTGTTTACCCAACTCCACTTCAAAAAGAAAATGCCCATTCCTATTGGTCTAAGAAAATTTCATATGCTTTTCCAAGCTACAAGGCAAAGGAATTTTGGTACCTTTTGCCCAAGAGCACTAATTTAATGGAGGGGAAAAAAAAAAAAAAACGTTTTTAACATTCTGGATTTTTCTTAGACTTTCCTCGGTCTATTTAATTAATATTATTACCAGTTCTTTTCTCTACTTGATTCCAGAAACACGTATGGAACAGCTGCTACAAAGTGGGTATCTGGTAGGCACTGAGAGGGCACCAGTGAACAAGTACAGAACCTCCCCTTAGTGGAGAAATCAACTCAGAGTGGAAAAAACCCACATGGTTAAACAATCTTCACCATATATAGCTTGCCTGCATTGATAATAGAGTCACCAGGCATTTTCCATGAAAATACTAAAAGATTCCTATGGTAAGACGTTAATCTCATATCCAGTCAGACCTGATCCTGGCAGGTGATTTCCTCACATGTACAGAACGTGAGCAGAGCTGATAACAGCGTCTATTAAGACATAACATGGCAGAGCGTTTTCTTTCCCCTGACAGGCAAGCAAGAATCCATGCCATCGTCCATCACGCACACTGACAGTTTTTCTGATCCAAAACAGCTGCGGCCCTGAAAAGACAGAGGGCTGGGTGTCCATTCTGCTTCGGTGCCAATAAAGAGCCTAGCCTTTGTGATTCCAGCGTTGGCACCTTCCTCTGTGTCCTTCACCGGCACCTTCTCACATGGCCTTCTTCTGTTTGTTTATGTACATCCTCCTGACAACAGAAGAGGCTTGAAGGCATCAACTGACTCCAGATGGTCTGGGGAAGCGAATCCTAGCACCGAGGCTCCCCAATCCTTGGGCCTCCCTAAAGCGGGTGCCCCATAGGGCCTTCAGATCAACCCTCTGTTTCCTTCATGCACAGATAATTCGAGGGACTGCTGGGGGGTGGAGGCTTCTCAACAACTGGCAAGACACTCAGCTTAATACAGCAAAGGCATGGTCCCAACCACTTGGGGAACCTGCCGACTTATGGTCAAAGGCAAGCACATGAATCGATTCCAACTCTAAGTGAGAGAAAGAGGGAATTGCATTTTGAGGAGGTAAATGGAAAATTATGCTTTAAGGATACTGATCCCTTACCCCCTCCCACTTAATGAGCTAAATACACAGCAGTACACACAAATTACATTGAAAATGACATAGTAGGATTTTTTAAAGAACTAACCTTTGAATAGAACTTTACAACATGCCCTCGACTTGCATTATTTATTTAAATCTCCCGCCCCCCGCGCCGTGCTCAGTGGGCCTTTTATCACACCCATTGCTTTAGATGAGAAAACTGAGTCAGAAAGCGTGACTTGCCAGACGATCCACAACACAGAAGTGACAACGTTTGGGCATGACTCGCACAGCCCTCCAAGGTGCCATGCTGCCCCACCAATCCCTGTCAGAAACCCCTGAGGCACCTCCGGGGGACACCATCACTCCACAAGGAGAACACTGTGGATGTCACAGGATTCTGGCTCCCTCAGATCTGTCCTTACTCTACTTCCCTTTGGGTTTAAATGGCGGCAAGCAAGGAAGCAAGCTGGGCGGCAGTGATGAACCCCAAAGGCCCTGCTGATGCACAGAGTAAAATGACTACGGAGTCAGTGACCCAAAGTCTCCTTTAAGGTTCAAAGTCTAAAGAAAACAAACCCAGAAGATATGTGTGTGAGAACAGAAATAAGAAAGTTGACACTCAATCACTCTGTCTCTCTCCCTTAATCATCATCATCATCATCTCTATCTCTCCCACCTTCCCCCTTAATCTCCCCTCCCCCCTTCCTCCCTCTTCCTCACACTCCCCAGACCAAGACCCAGTGAGGACTCAAAGGCCAGGGCAGTTGCCTGAAGCCATGCCTCATGGGCTATAACCCAGGGAAATAATGTATAGGAACTGGGGCCAGGTAAGCCAGGACTCAGAAAGGGAGCCATAGGGAGGCGCTAAACCAAGCACAGAGGACCAACCAGGAGGGAGTTCCCTGGGGTTTGGGTGCCTTCAGCCTCAGGTATAAACAAGCTGGGAAGAGGAGGGGGCCCGGGGCAATCCAGAGCAGAGAAATCTGCAGGCTTCCCCCAAATCTCCCCCAGTGGTTTAGGCTGACTTCACAGGAAAAGGGACCACTCTTCAACCAGTCAGCAGGCTTGAAGATGAAACTCTTACATGCAGTTGTTGGGCATGTCCCACTCATCAGAGGGCAGTTGGGCGGTACCGATCAACACTTAAAATCTGCATGCCATTTGATGTAGCCATTCCACTACAGGTCTATCTTATAGTATATCTTACCTGTGTGCACAAAAATATCTCTGCAAAGATGTTCACTGCAGCATATTGCAATCACAAAAGACTGGAAACTACCTAAATAGTGAATGATTGGAATGGGATAAATATAATCAGGTTTGCTCATACAATGGAATACTCCGTAACCATTGAAAAGAATGAGTCGACTCTATATTAAAGACAAGGAGGTGGGGATTGGCCCCTAACAAGAAGTTCAAGGTAGAGAGTTGGGAGAGTAGATTTCTTTGGAAGCAGTTATCAGTGGGTCATGCTTTCCCCACCCCACCCAACCCCTACTGAAGAGGCCTGAAGGGGACCATTTGAGAGCGTGGCCTGAATTCCCTGGAGTTTAAAGGACATAGAGACTGGTCTGTGACTCACACTTGCGCCTGACAGAATCTATCTCAAGCACATGTTAGGTGTCCAATAAATGTCTGTTGAATAATGGAAGAGATGAGTGAATGAATGAATCAATACCTGAAAAGTATAAAAGTGAGAGGCTGTGACTACACCTGATGAGGTGATGGGCACATTAGCTACACAATGGTTACAGACAGCATATCCACACACACTTGCACAGAAGTTGATGGCATGAATACATTGAGGAAACTAAGGCTATTTGACTAAACCTACTTTTGTCATATTAGACATTTCATCAGAAAAGCCCATGGTGGCCCAGGAATCTTCCATGTCTTCCTTAAACAGCTCTGGCCTCAAGTTAATCCCTAGGATGAAGACTGCAGAAAACCCAGGGAACATTCTAGATGAAAAAATCTCTGGAGTTAAAAGTGGTTATCTCTGGCTGACAACAGATTCTGGTTCCCAGGTCTTCATTTATTTGCTTCTGTCCTCATGTCATTCGTTCTTCTACCCTTTAACTATAATCAGTCCTTGACTACGTAATACCTGACAGTAGAAGGGAAAGGATTCAATCTCACTCCCCGCTCTCATCAGCACACTGAGAACCTTTGGCAGTATCTCAGCCCAGAGACCCAGGCAAAGTGTCCCCACTGCTGCTCCAGCAATAAGCATCATTTGTCTGTACACATCAACTCTTTTAACAACAGGCTTTGCTTACTCGTGATGAAAATCCTCCATTTTAATTAAGTAGTGGAACTGCATTTGTAATCTAGTTTAATGCCCCAGAACAAGTTCCTGAACTACAAAGCCTGTATCTGTGCTCCACTAGCTCTCCTTAAACACACTTACTACAGCTACAGCCATAAGAGGGAAGTATGGATGTCTGTGCAAACATACACTTGAAAGACTGAACCCAAACAGGAATCATCGTGGTGTGCACGTGCACTTGGGCTTTGAACACCCTTCACCAGAATTGATTCACCAGTCCTCCTTGATGCTCCTGTGAAGGAGAAAGATGAAACCAGGCTCCAAGAGTGAGCCCCACCAAATCCCACCATACTTCCAATATCCAAGAGATGGCATGAAAGCGGCCAGGGTAAACAAGCATGGGCTATGTGATTTTCAAGATCTATTTATCCAGTCCTATTTGGAATAGGGAGGGATTCCAAGGCAAGGAAATTCCAGAAGGCCCCATAAGAGGAGCCAAGCCTTTGATGTAACTTTCTGTCGCTCCTTGCTTCCCCATGCAAATCTCTCATTACCCCATCCAAATAACTTCCAAAACCACAGCTTCCTCTGTGTCTTGCAATGAGAAAATCTGTGCACTTGTGCTGGGAACGTACCTGCCCTCACTCCCCATCATCTGGAGGGAAGGAGGCCTGAGCCCATCAATAGCTCAGTTCAGCTGGTTCCTGAACGGAGAGGGGAGGATCAAAGGGCCAGAAATATTCATTTATGGGGAAAAGTAAAAGAATTAAATATGCAGAACCTGACCAAATGACGCCTGAAGGGGGAAATAAATGCCCACGAGCATTTGAAGGGTGTAACCAAACACCACAAAGAGAGACTTATTTTTAAAAGATGGTTCAAGTGGTTGTAACAGGGAGAGACTGAAGGAAAGCAAAGGAAAATCTCAACTATTAAGTAAATTCTACCTTCAGCCAGGGCCATAATACAGAGGGAATTGGTATCAATAGAACCCCTAGACCGAAACTTATATTCTCTAGAATTTGTATGTTTCCATTTCTGATCCATTTCCCAGATGTGTTTGTTTGGACTTAAAAATATATGTTTGAGTATCGCCTCTTGTATCTACATGTTCTGTGTATTTTTTGCGTGTACCTTGTGCTCTCGTATCTTTGATTTCTATGTACTTCTTGCATGCACTCCCTACGGTGTAATCTGCAAATGGCCTGTTCTCGTGGCAGCAAAGGCCGGCAGGTGTGCATGATTTGTCAGAACAAAGAAATAAGCTCAGTAATGGTGATGTTAGAAATAAAATACCTAAGAATCCCTCCAGATTAGTGACTTCAGTGCCTCACATGAATTTGAAGTTCTGCCACTCAGTTTTCTCCAAGCTCTCTGGAGAAGAAATGGGTGATGTCATAAGAATATAGCCAGAAAATAGATCTTAACAGTTTTCTCCTGAGATACACTATGTGGCAAGTCCTTCTGGAATTTCTAGATGGGAAGAAATAGGCACAGTGAGAACAGCTTTTCTGAGAGTCTTTCAACACATTTTATTCCCAGATGGGTTCAGTGCAAGAGTGAAAATTATTTTTTTAAGGAGCATAGAAATTTCAACAAAGGTTTGGTTTGAGTTTTAACCAGAGACTTAGGCCTCTCCATCACCTGGGGCGTTGATGAGGGGGTCTACATTTCAGTTACAAGCTCTTACGTGACTCATGTTCTACGGCAGAAGGGGCACTGAACTAGAAGTCTGTAGGGTTTCAATCCCCCCTCCATCATTTAAATATCTGGATGATCTTGGCTAAGTCAACTTTCCTTCCCAGACCACTTTCCTTACATCCAAATGAGGGAACTGGACTAAACTGGTGGGGTTTTTTTAAAACACTTTTTTTCTTAGACTTTTTTTCGCAGAGTTCCTTTTTAAATATAATACTACACAAAAGTCCAAAAATATGAACAGGATCAAAATCTTTCTGGTTAAAGCAAAACTGAGTGGTCCAGAGTTTGACCACCCACATCCTCCATTATAGGTCATGACCCTCAGTCCCCACTCTGAAACCCTGAGGCACCTCCCTGGGACACCATTGCTCCCTAAGGAGAACATTGTGGATGTCACTGGATTCTGGCTCCCTCAGATCTTTCCTTACTCTACTTCCCTTTGGGTTTAAATGGCAGCAAGCAAGGAAGTAAGCTGGGCAGCAGTGATGAACCCCAAAGGCCCTGCTGATGCACAGAGTAAAATGACTACGGAGTCAGTGACCCAAAGTCTCCTTTAAGGTTCAAAGTCTAAAGAAAACAAACCCAGAAGATATGTGTGTGAGAACAGAAATAAGAAGGTTGACACTCAATCACTCTGTCTCTCTCCCTTCATCATCATCATCATCATCTCTCTCTCTATCTCTCCCACCTTCCTTCTCTCTCTCTCCCCTCCCCCCTTTCCTCCCTCTTCCTCTCCCTCTTCCTCACACTCCCCAGACCAAGGCCTAGCAAGGTCCCAAAGGCCAGGGCAGTTGCCTGAAGCCATGCCTCATGGGCTATAACCCAGGGAAACAATGTATAGGAACTGGGGCCAGGTAAGCCAGGACTCAAAGAAGGGGCCATAGGCAGGCGCTAAACCAAGCACAGAGGACCAACCAGGAGGGAGTTCCCTGGGGTTTGGGTGCCTTCAGCCTCAGGTATAAACAAGCTGGGAAGAGGAGGGGGCCCGGGGCAATCCAGAGCAGAGAAATCTGCAGGCTTCCCCCAAATCTCCCCCAGTGGTTTAGGCTGACTTCACAGGAAAAGGGACCACTCTTCAACCAGTCAGCAGGCTTGAAGATGAAACTCTTACATGCAGTAGTTGGGTATGTCCCACTCATCAGAGGGCAGTTGGGCGGTACCGATCAACACTTAAAATCTGCATGCCATTTGATGTAGCCATTCCACTACAGGTCTATCTTATAGTATATCTTACCTGTGTGCACAAAAATATCTCTGCAGAGATGTTCACTGCAGCATATTGCAATCACAAAAGACTGGAAACTACCTAAATAGTGATTGATTGCAATGGGATGAATATATTTAGTTTTGCTCGTACAGTGGAATACTCTGTAGCCATTAACAAGAATGAGTCAACTCTATAATAAGGAAAGAGCTCTAACATCTAATGTTAAGTGAAAAAAGCAAGGTACAGATATTGTGTGCAATAAGGTATGTCTTATGTGAAAAGGATGTGTACATATATGCTTGTATATTCACAGAATATTTCTAGAAAGGTACACAAAGAGTGCTCATAATGGTTACTTTAGGGAGAAAAATCTAGGTGGGGGATGGAGAGGTATCTCTGAGAGGAAAATGCTGTTTTTTTTTTTCTTTGCTGTACGCGGTCCTCTCACTGCTGTGGCCTCTCCCATTGCGGAGCACAGGCTCCAGACGCGCAGGCTCAGCAGCCATGGCTCATGGGCCTAGCCGCTCTGCAGCATGTGGGATCTTCCCGGACCGGGGCACGAACCCGTGTCCCCTGCATCGGCAGGTGGACTCTCAACCACCGCACCACCAGGGAAGCCCGAAAATGCATTTTTTAAATGCCCTTTCATACACTGATTCAACTTCTTTTTATAATGTGCATATATGCATTTAAAGAAAGGAAAAATAAGAATTGTGTTAGAACAAAACCTGTCAAGTTGATTTAGCTTTCAAAAACAATTGTACACTTTAGGACTCCAAAAATCAGCCAACCGTTATCTTTATCAGAAACTAGAATCAAACAGGGAAACTGACTGGGTCACTAAGACCTTTACTGCAAACCCATTTGACAATGGTGAGCACTGAGCAAAGTACTGGATGTGAGAGCAGGAAGCCAGGTTTCTGGCCCTGTCCTCACCACCTCAAGCAAGTCACATGGGCTTTCTTGGCCTGTCATGCTTCATTCATAACATGACTGTGTGAGCTAGGTGGTCTCCAAGCTTCTTCCCTCCTCTAAGATGCACCCCTGACACGCTGTGGCCACAAACTTGAGCTTTGGACTTCTAATCCCAGCCCTGCTGACCTATTACTTGTGTGACCTTGGGCAACGTATTCAATTTTATAAACCTCAATTTCCTTATCTGAAAAAAACAGATGCTAATTCTATCGGCCACACAGGGTTTTGTGAGAATTAAACAGAAGCCTGCCCTAAAGCACATAGCACAGCGGCACCCTCTAGCTGGTATGCTCATCCCCAGATATTCTCAAACTTAGCTCCTACCTCACAGGTCGCCAACCAATCTAAATGGACCTGTCTGCTCTGGTTACTGTTTATCACATTAGGTTGTTTCTCTCCTTTACAGCATGCATCACAATTTGTAATTACCTCGAATATTAATTTGTTTACTGTCCATCTCACCCCAACTAGAACGTAAGCTCTATGAGGTTAATGACTTAATTTTTCAGGCTCACCACTCCATCTCTAGCCTCTAGCACAGACGCTGCTCATATAAATTCCTTGAGTGAATAAATGAATAAAGCAATGCTAGCTGCTAGTTGCTGTTGACCCTCACAACAGCCCCTTGCCAGGGAAGACTAATGAGCTCTTTCTCAAAGAGTGGGTGTAAGAATTGCTAACATTACTTTACAGAGCCTCAGAGCAGTTCAGTAACGTGCCCAGAGTTACCTGGCTAATACATGGCAGAGCCAAGACCGAAACCCATCCCTTTGTTGACTCCAATTTTTTTTCCTCAACCGCCGGACTATTCTAGGGCAGAGAATTCCCTCGCCTGGAGTTACGTACATACAACTCCTGCCTGGCAACTGAGGACATGGCTCCAACAACAATCATGTCCGACCTTTCAATTCCACATTGCCTGAAACACCACTAATGGGAAATCGCACTAATCTATGCTTTAGCACGTTTAACCCCTGCAGTTCCCTCCTGCTGACCCTTTAAAGGTCTTTGCTGGGGGCAGAAAACAGAAGATATTCTTGAGTCACACAACAACACTTTGAAACTTCCCAGCTGAAGCTCAGACTTACTCACAATCACCAAATAGCAAAAGTGACTAGTTGTCGTTTGAATATCACCAAAGTCATGAGAAGTAATCACTTGGAAAGTCTTATTACATCTGGAGAAGGAAACAGAAGCAACTGAGGAGAAAGACTGAACTCTCAGAGGCTGATGAATGGCTCACTATGTTGTCATCTTTGAGGTGATGTCAAGTTTATGAGTGTTGCTTGCCTTAATGCTGTTGTTGTTATCGAGCATTTGTGAAGTTCCTGGCTAGAAAGCCCACAAACTATAAAAGGCTGGGAATCATTCCTCTGTTTTTAGATTTAAGTTCTACCATCAGCAAGCAGCAAAAACCTTTTAGACACAAAGCTTCGGAGGGAAAGAGATGTAAACAGTATCTTGGCTAGGATACCAGTCATAGGTAGCACCGGCCTCAGAAGAGCAAATCACAGAATGAGCAAGCTGTTATTGATTAACCCATCACATGCATGTCCTGAGGAAGCTGCTTTTGAAGTCTAGGTTGAAAAACATTCAGCAAGAAGAAGTTGCCACATTCCCGTTATTCTCTTCTACAGTGGAACGGGAAGATAATAGTTCACTGGCACCCCAAACCCAAGCAGCATATTCAATCACCTGCAAAAACATTGCTCCATTCTCCCAGTGGACAAGTTAAGAACTATGGCTTTGTCTTTACAAGTCAATACATATAAAATCTGTCATTCATTCCATCTTCAAAGAAGTCAAACTGGGTATCCTATAAAAAAAAAACACAGCTCAGTGGGATGCTAATTTGGACACATGACCTACCTGTATAAATCTTACAGAATCAAGCCCCCAGATTCACTGGCATATCAATTAAATAGGACTTTCAGTGACGGAGAGCTTTAATAGCTAAAACAAATGGCAAGTTGGCAGCTCCGATATACTAGAATAGTGTTTCTAAAAATGTGGTCTGTGAATTACGTTCATCACAAATAGCCGGGATGCTTCTGAAAGGACACATTTCTAAGCCCCACCTTAGTCCTATAGTTCTGTGGATAGTGTCCATTACCTTACAAAAACAAACAAAAAACCCTTCTCGGGTGAATATTTTACATTTTAACATTTGAGAACCACTGGAGTATAGAAATAAGGACATCTGCTCAGACCAAGCAACGTGCGCTTCTCACACCTAAACCATGTAGAACAGGACGCAGACAATAGCAAAGACAAACTCCCACTGTGGTGAAAGCAAGAAGGGAGACACCTCTGTAGAATACTGCAAACTAGAGCTTACAGTCATTCTGTTTCACCTTTTCCTCTTCTTCCTTCAGTAAAGCAGAGGGGGACTTTTTCGGGCACAGAAAATCTCATTTCTTATTGCTATAAAGAAATAAACGGTCATTTCACGTACAAAAATACAATAAACAGGAAGAAAAACAGACTTGGAGACAGAAATGATGAATTGAGTTCTGGACATTGATTCATAAAACAATTATTAATTAAGTACCATATCTAGTTTGAGCCTTGTAGGGTCATCCAAGTGGAGTTTTCCTATGGGCAGCTGGCTATTGTGGTCTCAAACTCAAGAAGAGTTCTAGAGTCAACAACGTATAAGTGACACTGGAAGCCTTGAGTGTAAAGTGTGTAGAATGGCCAAAGAAGAAAGCATAGAATCTTTGGGAGCATCTGAAAGAAAATTCCTCAGAGAAGAGTAATAGATGATGATGAGCCAGAAAGAACAAGGAGAGCTGACAGAGTGATACGACGGAAACCAGAGGAAAAAATGTCAAGGAAAAGGGATGATCAACAATGTCAAATACAAAAGAGAAAACATGTAATATAAGTGCAAAGAGTACCTACTGAATTTGATAAATGGATTACCGGTAATCTCTGTTAAGAGATGCTTTTGTAGATTACTCTGTGGTGGGAGGTCAGATTGCAGAGAACTGAGGAGCAGCCAGGAAATGAGGAAGTCAAGAGAGCAGGTAGGGATACTTTGAAGGAGTTTGGCTGGGAAGGAAGAAGGGGCAGCATTCACAGAGGGATTTTTAAGAAGGAAGAGACAGGTACTTATTTATGTACCAAGTGAAAGAATCAGTGGAGAAAGAAAGAATAAGAATACAGAATGGAGTGAGAATAATGTATGGAGAAGCTCCTAAGGGAAAGAATAGGATGTGATTTAAAGCACGAAGCAGAGAATTACCTTTAAACAGGAGACGAACATTTTACTTGGATACTATAGGAAAGGACAGAGGAAAGTCAGATGCAGATGAGTTTGCAAGTAAGGAGCGAAGGAGAGAAATGAGTGAAGTCACAACTAATGACCTCAGTGTCTCCTACGAGATAGAAAGAAAGGGCATCTCTTTACAAAAGGTAGTGGGATTTGAATAGACAGCTTGAGAAGATCAGAGGACTTGGAATGGCTATTATAGGACATGGGAAAGAAAACTCTCTTGACCATGGGCAAGAGATAGGAATAATGAGCTGAGTTAATAAGGTTCAGTTAAAGTCAGACCATCAACTATTAGTGAGACCAAGCGCAAGGTTGTGCAGTTTCCTCCAGTAGCACTCAGAATCCTGGTGATGAAAGTAGAGAAGGCCCTGAGAGTGGGTGCCTCAAGTACGTGAAGGTCATGGGAGTCAAAGAGGCTAAATAATTTTAGGTGGAAATGTTAGATGGAAATTGAAGTCAATCAAGAAGTGGAATGAAAAATAAACCTATAATCTAGGTTCCAAAGCCCTCATAAATGTTGGGTAAGCCAATATTTATGTCAAGGATCAGGGGAAGTGGCAGAGCCAGACCACATAAATTTCAAAGGAAAAGAGACTTTTGCATGAGGATCCAAGAGAAATGGTTTAGTGGGACATGAAGAAATACAAACGCCTCCCTTGGCCCAGGGATGTGTGGAATATGAAAGAATGGCCTTCCTTTCCTCCAAAGGGCTACTGAGGAAGCAGATTCTAGGGAGGAATACATTTCAGTGAAAGCAAGGGGTGAAGAGAAGGTTTTGCAAGAAGTCTAAGCTAGAGAAGAGTTAATTTAAAATGAAATGAGATGCAGAGGGTGCAGTAGAGGGTAAGGAAGGAGTAAGCAACACGGATGAGTCAGTGAGCAAGGTGTCCCTAGCACTGGTGTGGCGGGGTGGGGGATGGAAAGGAGGCTCTTGTTCTTGGTCCCACTCCCTTCAGTTCTAGCCCACTTTTAACTCTACTGTGTTCCCCTCCCTTTTCAGCATCCCTCTGCCATTTCTCCTTCTATAGGACTGACCTTGGCCTCCTTAGATGGGAAGATGTTTTTTTTTTTTTTCTATTCATTCCTGCCTGCTTAGAGGAATAGACCCAGACTCACCTCAGTCCACCACAGTGCCCTGCTTCTAACAGTCTCGGGACCTGAGTCCTTTTCTTTGTCCTCCATCCTTCCTTGACTAACTTTTCATCATGATCTAAGGTCCACACTTTATCTCTGTCCTCCCCTCTGGATTGAGATCCTGATCTCTGATCAGATGTCCCTGGAGCACAACACCAGGGACAACTTGACAGAGGCATGCCTCAGCTGGCTTTCCACAAATCCTTAAGATTGTTTACAAGATCCCACACATACCCAAAGGATCACAGATGATGCCCTTTCCTGTGTCCCGATGAGACACAGCTCACTGCCCTACACCCAACTCCCTTCAAGGATTTCCCCTCCCCCTCCTTCATTCAGTTTTCTGGCATCACTGAAGCAATGATGTCAATCCCATACTAATTGTGATATTGAGGGAGCAAGGTAAGCCACTCTGATATGATCAGTCAGGTATTGGAGGCAAATAAAATTCAAGACAAGTGGCCAGGCCACTTAATTGTGTGATTGTCAGAGAGGTAGAGCTAGACACAGTCAGAAACCTGTAGGCTTAAGGAAGGCAGATTTCCAAATCCTGAGATAAGATATCAGCATGATCACATTGTCTGAGACTCTTGACAGAGAAGAGGGAGCAAGAGGATTAGAAGACATCTGAAAAATTAAATTCCAACAAGACCATTAAAAATGCATGACAAGGCACAAACACGCAACTCATGAAAGAAAAGTACAATAGCCATAAACATGAAAAATCTTCAGTCTCATTAGCAATGAAAGGAATGCAAATTATAACAATAACACTCCATTTTTTACCTAGACAATTAGCAGACATTTTTTAAATTGTTGTGTTAATAAGAATGCAGGGAATCCAGTAAAAAAAAGAAAAAGGATGCAAGGAATCCAGCAATGGTGCTCGTAAATACTGCTGGTGAAAGTGCATTATCATCTCCTTTTCAGAAAGCAAATTAGCCAGATGAATCAAAAGCTTTAAAACATTTTTGTAATCATTTAGAATAATGGCTTTGGAAGAATAAATGACATGGAGAAAGGATCATTGTATACTGATAGACGAAAAAGTTTCCAAAATGTCATGCGTGGTATGACTCCAGTTTTGTAACTACAGGTATTTACACACATACATTCGTACACACATAATGTTTGTGTAGATATGCATGGGAATATGACTGGAAAGACATCAAAGTGTTAATATTAACTCTGGGTGATGAAGTTATCGTAATTTTTCCTTACTGCTGATTCTATCTTCAACTTTCTATAATGTAAAGTTAATATTTTTGTTTTCAGAGTAAAATATTTTAAAAGTTGTTTCTTTAAAAAGACAGAGCAAGAAAGGCAAGTACATAGTCTAAGGGGTGGGGGAGGTGGAGAAAAGTGACCTACCAAGGACAACAGGGATGCAAAGGGAAACTGCAACACACTCATACCTATAAAAATAATTCAAAAGATGAAGAGGACACACCCAGAGACGAATATGAAAGACTAGTAGAGAGGCTGAGACATGGGGTCAGGAAGTGGAAGCTCAAAGTGAGCTGAAGTTTGCACCATATGGAAAGACAATGAAAAGGACCATTTTCCTTGTCTTTAGATTGAGGAGGACGAGAAAGGTGTAAGTGCTATTTGGAGCAAATGGAGTAAAACTAATGTAACTTGTATTTCCCAACCCACACAAACATGGGAATAATAATAGGATAATAATAATGGACACAAAACACTATTTCTCTGGCTTCAACTCCACCTATTCTGCAGGACTTCTATCATACAGATACGGACACACACACACACACAAAAATTTCCTTTCCTATGGCTTTTGGAAGCCCCAAGGGGAAATAGAGATAATACCAAGTCATCCAGTTTTCCTTGCTGTAATTGCCATTCTTCTCCTTTCCTACTCTGATTCTCTGTGGAGAATTCTCAAGTCATGGTCAGCAAAAAGGGTGGCAGCTACTGCTTGGGATTAAACAGCCACCACCACCCCTGTCAACATCTCTACTGCTGACAGCACCACTGTTCACAGCTTACACTCTCAAAGTCACCCAAAAGCTACTAAGAAATGACCCTTTCAGCTTTCCTTGCTTTTGTAAAAGCCTCCGCACCTGGGTGCAGACTTGATTTCGTGGGGACTGGGCTGGGAGACAACTGTAGTGACACATGCCGGGCTGTGCTCAGAATGGCCCCTCCTTTTGATAACTGGTCCATTCTCCTTGGACCAACTTCTTGGCCTCCGCTCTCATTACGCTCTGTTATTTCTGGTAATTCTACCCCTGGAGGATCCTCAGATCTTTAAGTAAAGAAGCACTGTCAAGCTGGCTCCACAATACTCTGGGCACACAAGCTTACATCTAACTTCCAGGATGACCACTCCTTAGGATAAAGCTGAGATTCTTGCTAGGCTAATGGAGGACAGTCAGAAACCATGACTCTTCAGCTCCAATTGTGCTTTCTGAAAATGGTGGGATAAATCAATTGAGAGGGAATTAACAACCCAAGGTAGATGAAGAGTTCATGAAATAAAACCTAGGTATTCAGAATCAATTATATACTCTGCCTCTGACACCTCACATATTTCTTTTGTGAAAACTGCACATGAAATGGCTAAAACATGGCCAGTAATTAGTGAGGAACCACAGAGAACCATAGAAGACATGCTGGAGACAGCCAGTCCCCCTTTTAAGTTCAGAAAATAGAGAGAATTCACAAATGAGAAAATGATGAATTTGATCACCACACGGGCAATATTTTAGATTTTCTTTAATGTAGTAGCTATTCATCTCAGTCCACAGACTCAATAAATTTAACTTTTTTGATTTTCTATAACAAAATAATTTCTCAGTCCAAGCCCTTATTTCCAGGCTAAAAGAAAAATTTAACCTGAGTGCTTCCTGAGAATGATCCACAATTCCTGGGTCCTATATAGAGCCAAGATGTGAGACAGGCAGAGGAGGGCATAGTGGTGCAGGTAAGGAATCTGCTCCTCTGGGTTCCTCTGAGACGTCCCTTGGCCCTGTTCTTCTGGCCATTTTGGAGTCCAAAAGTGCTAATCCCTCATGAGAAGACAAACAAACAAACAAAAAAAGTAATCATTGATAATTAGTCCTCCTGTACCAGCTTTATTGAATGTTTTTATAACTACCACTATGATCACGGTATCTACGAAGTATCATGATTTCAACAGAATAGTTAAAAAGGCTTTAATGATGTTTTTGACAAAATGGATAAATGTGGCTGGATGCCAACCTAGGTCAACATATTCATAATGTAGCTAATCATGATGAAAGATGAGAGACAGTCTAGTGCAGCTGCTAAGAGCACAGATTGTGAAATATGACTGTCTAGGTTCAAATCCCATCAACTTTACTGCTACAGATGTGACCAATGAAAAGTACTTAAATTTTCTCCACTTCGATTTTCTCATCTATAAAAATGGGGATGATAATGATTCTAACTTTGTGACAGGGACTATTAATGTTCATCAAATATCTAGTGCTCTACTTGTTTATCTGCCCTCATGCAGCTAGGTGACGTCATGTGACCAATATAGGCTAATGGGATATGGGTGGAAGAGATGTGATCCAATTCCCATTTTGGCCCTCAAAAACATCAGGTTCCTCCATATCCCTCCCTCCCTCCCTCCCTCCCTCCCTCCCTCCCTCCCCCTCCCTCCCTCCCTCCCTCCCTCCCTCTCTCTCTCTCTCTCTCTCTCTCTCCCTCCCTCTCTCTCTCTCTCTCTCTCTCTCTCTCTCTCTCTTTCTCTCCCCTTCTCTCTCACCTTGCAATGGAGCCTTAGAGGTCACATGTTCCAAATGGCCTAGTTAAAAGATACGAACAGCCCAGATTCCCAAGTCACCACATAGGAAAGAGCTACTCCTGAAGAGTCACCTGGTCCACATGGGAATATGATTTGAAAGAGAAATAATACTTTTACTGTGTTAAGACATTGGGATTTTGAGATAGCCTCATCCACCAGAGGGCAGACAGCAGAAGCAAGAACTACAATCCTGCAGCCTGTGGAACAAAAATCACATTCACAGAAAGATAGACAAGATGAAAAGGCAGAGGGCTATGTACCAGATGAAAGAACAAGATAAAACCCCAGAAAAACAACTAAATGAAGTGGAGATAGGCAACCTTCCAGAAAAAGAATTCAGAATAATGACAGTGAAGATGATCAAGGACCTCGGAAAAAGAATGGAGGCAAAGATCGAGAAGATGCAAAAAATGTTTAACAAAGACCTAGAAGACTTAAAGAACAAAAACCTAGAAGAATTAAAGAACAAAAAACAGAGATGAACAATACAATAAATGAATTGAAAAATACACTAGAACGAATCAACAGCAGAATAACTGAGGCAGAAGAATGGATAAGTGACCTGGAAGACAGAATGGTGGAATTCTCTGCCATGGAACGGAATAAAGAAAAAAGAATGAAAAGAAATGAAGACAGCCTAAGAAACTGCTGGGACAACATTAAACACAACAACATTTGCATTATAGGGGTCCCAGAAGGAGAAGAGAGAGAGGAAGGACCCAAGAAAATATCTGAAGAGATTACAGCTGAAAACTTCCCTAACATGGGAAAGGAAATAGCCACCCAAGTCCAGGAAGCACAGAGAGTCCCAGGCAGGATAAACCAAGGTGAAACATGCTGACATACATAGTAATCAAATTGACAAAAATTAAAGACAAAGAAAAATTATTGAAAGCAACAAGGGAAAAATGACAACATACAAGCGAACTCCCATAAGGTTAACAGCTGATTTCTCAGCAGAAAGTCTACAGGCCAGAAGGGAGTGGCATGATATAGTTAAAGTGATGAAAGGGAAGAACCTACAACCAAGATCACTCTACCCAGCAAGTATCTCATTCAGATTTGATGGAGAAATCAAAAGCTTTACAGACAAGCAAAACCTAAAAGAATTCAGCACCACCAAACCAGCTCTACAACAAATGCTAAAGGAACTTCTCTAAGTGGGAAACACAAGAGAAGAAAAGGACCTAAAAAACAAACCCATAACAATTAAGAAAATGGTAATAGGAACATACATATCGATAATTACCTTAAACATGAATGGATTAAATGCTCCAACCAAAAGACACAGGCTTGCTGAATGGATACAGAAAAAAGACCCATATTTATGCTGTCTACAAGAGACCCACTTCAGACCTAGGGACACATACAGACACATACAGAAAGTGAGGGGATGGAAAAAGATATTCCATGCAAATGGAAATCAAAAGAAAGCTAGAGTACCAATACTCATATTGCTACTCCAGATAAAATAGACTTTAAAATAAAGAATGTTACAAGAGAAAAGGAAGAACACTACATAATGATCAAGGGATCAATCCAAGAAGAAGATATAACAATTATAAATATATATGCACCCAACATAGGAGCATCTCAATACATGAGGCAACTGCTAACAGCTATAAAAGAGGAAATTGACAGTAACACAATAATAGTGGGGAACTTTAACACCTCACTTACACCAATGGACAGATCAACCAAACAGAAAATTAATAAGGAAACAGAAGCCTTAAATGATACAATAGACCAGCTAGATTTAACTGATCTTTATAGGACATTCCATCCAAAAACAGCAGATTACACTTTCTTCTCAAGTGCACACGGAACATTCTCCAGGACAGATCACAGCTTGGGTCACAAATCAAGACTCAGTGAACTTAAGAAAACTGAAATCATATCAACCATCTTTTCTGACCACAATGCTATGAGATTAGAAATCAATTTCAGGGAAAACAACGTAAAAAACACAAACACGTGGAGGCTAAACAAGATGCTACTAAAGAACCAAGAGATCACTGAAGAAATCAAAGAGGAAATCAAAAAATACCTGGAGCCAAATTACAATGAAAACATGACGATCCAAAACTCATGGGATGCAGCAAAAGCAGTTCTAAGAGGGAAGTTTATAGCAATACAAGCCTACCTCAAGAAACAAGAAAAATCTCAAATAAACAATCTAAGCTTACACCTAAAGGAACTAGAGAAAGAAGAACAAACAAAACCCAAGGTTAGTAGAAGGAAAGAAATCATAAAGATCAGAGCAGAAATAAATGAAATAGAAACAAAGAAAACAATGGCAAAGATCATAAAACTAAAAGCTGGTTCTTTGATAAACAAAATTGATAAACCATTAGCCAGACTCATCAAGAAAAAGAGAGAGAGGGCTTCCCTGGTGGCGCAGTGGTTGAGAGTCTGCCTGCCGATGCAGAGGACACGGGTTCGTGCCCCGGTCCGGGATGATCCCACATGCCACGGAGCGGCTGGGCCCATGAGCCATGGCTGCTGAGCCTGTGCGTCCGGAGCCTGTTGCTCCACAACGGGAGAGGCCACAACAGTGAGAGGCCTGCGTACCGCAAAAAAAAAAAAAAAAAAAAAAAGAGCGAGAGGACTCAGTTCAATAAAATTAGAAATGAAAAAGGAGAAGTTACAACAGACACCGCAGAAATACAAAAGCATCCTAAGAGACTACTACAAGCAACTCTATGCCAATAAAATGGACAACCTGGAAGAAATGGACACATTCTTAGAAACATATAACCTTCCAAGACTGAACCAGGAAGAAATAGAAAATATGAACAGACCAATCACAAGCACTGAAATTGAAACTGTGATTAAAAATCTTCCAACAAACAAACATCTAGGACCAGATGGCTTCACAGGTGAATTCTGTCAAACACTTAGAGAAGAGCTAACACCCATCCTTCTCAAACTCTTCCAAAAAATTGCAGAGGAAGGAACACTCCCAAACTCATTGCATGAGGCCACCATCACCCTGATACCAAAAGCAGACAAAGATACTACAAAAAATGAAAATTACAGACCAATATCACTCATGAATATAGATGCAAGAATCCTCAACAAAATACTAGCAAACAGAATCCAACAACACATTAAAAGGATCATACACCATGATCAAGTGGGATTTATCCCAGGGATACAAGGATTCTTCAATATACGCAAATCAATCAATGTGATACACCATATTAACAAATTGAAGAAGAAAAACCATATGATCATCTCAATAGATGCAGAAAAAGCTTTTGACAAAATTCAACACCCATTTATGATAAAAACTCTCCAGAAAGTGGGCATACCGGGAACCTACCTCAACATAATAAAGGCCATATATGACAAACCCACAGGAAACATCATTCTCAATGGTGAAAAACTGAAAGCACTTCCTCTAAGATCAGCAACAAGACAAGGATGTCCACTCTCGCCACTATTATTCAACATAGTTTTGGATGTCCTAGCCACGGCAATCAGAGAAGAAAAAGAAATAAAAGGACTACCAATTGGAAAAGAAGACGTGAAAGTGTCACTGTTTGCAGATGACATGATACTATACATAGAGAATCCTAAAGATGCCACCAGAAAACTACTAGAGCTAATCAATTAATTTGGTAAAGTAGCAGGATACAAAATTAATGCACAGGAATCTCTTGCATTCCTATACATTACTGATGAAAAATCTGAAATATAAATTAAGGAAACACTCCCATTTACCACTGCAACAAAAAGAATAAAATACCTAGGAATAAACCTACCTAAGGAGACAAAAGACCTGCATGCAGGAAACTATAAGACACTGATGAAAGAAATTAAAGATGATACAAACAGATGGAGAGATATACCATGTTCTTGGATTGGAAGGATCAATATTGTGAAAATGACTATACTACCCAAAGCAATCTACAGATTCAATGCAATCCCTATCAAATTACCAATGGCATTTTTTACAGAACTAGAACAAAAAAATCTTAAAACTTGTATGGAGGTACAAAAGACCCCAAATAGCCAAAGCAGTCTTGAGGGAAAAAAACGGAACTGGAGGAATCAGGCTCCCGGACTTCAGACTATACTACAAAGCTACAGAAATCAAGACAATATGATACTGGCACAAAAACAGAAATATAGATCAATGGAACAGGATAGAAAGCCCAGAGATAAACCCATGCACCTATGATCAACTAATCTATGACAAAGGAGGCAAAAATATACAATGGAGAAAAGACAGCCTCTTCAAAAAGTGGTGTTGGGAAAACTGGACAGCTACATGTAAACGAATGAAATTAGAACATTCCCTAATACCATACATAAAAATAAACTCAAAATGGATTAGAGACCTAAATGTAAGACCAGACACTATAAAACTCTTAGGGGAAAACACAGGAAGAACACTCTTTGACATAAATCACAGCAAGATCTTTTTTGATCCACCTCCTAGAGTAATGGAAATAAAAACAAAAATTTTTTTAATTTTATAAGTTTTTTAAAAAGACGTTGGGATTTTCAGGTTCATCTACTGAGACAGCTAGAGCTAATTACCCTGCCCAATAGGAAAATAAAACACTCACGACAGTGCCTGCCAGGTAAAGTGCCTCGATAAATGTAAGTAATATTTGTCACCTTTGTCATCATCATCGTCATCATCATCAGTATTAAGAAAGACATTGTAGCCTTCAGAATATTTGAGATTAAGTCCTAAATTGCCAATTACTAGCTATAACAAGACACTACCTCTCAGAACCTCATCTGATAAATAGAGATAACAATGCTAGCCTCGCAGAGTTGTTGTGGAAATTAACACTGCGATCTGAAAACATTTTGGAACTGGTACACGATGTTACATAGTTTTATCAAATGATTGTTTCATTATTTCTAACTGTTCACTGTCAGTCATTGCCAGACTCCTAGAACATCCTATGGAAGGAGTATGCACCCATGTCCCACTGACGTTGGGCTTGGTCATGTGACTTGCTTTGACCAACAGTGTGTGAAGGGATGTGGCACATCCACATTCAAGCAGAAGCTTTAAGAACCACTGTGTGTGGATTAGCAATATCTCTTTTTCTCTCTTTGACATGATAAAAGGATATCAGAGATTGGGATTTCTCCTTCTTCCTGCCCCTGCAAAGAAGACAAAGGGAGCAGAGCCGAAGCTGACCAACAGTCAGAATAAACTGTGAGTGAGAAATAAACTCTTGTTGTTGGAAGCCACTAGAATTTGGGGATTGGTTATTACTGCACCATAAACTAACTAAGCTTTAGCTAAATTATATATTAACCAAAGGGTATTGACTAATAGAGTAACGTCAATGTGGACAAAGGTGTCTGGCAGTTCTCCTTCCTTAACACTTTTTTAAACAACTTTTATTTTAATCAGTGATTTGGAGGAAATAGTGATTACGTGTGCATATGACAAGATCTTGAGATTAAATGCTAATAGTTTGCAGGACAGAATCAAGATCTGGAAAGAGATAAAAACTGGAACAATGGGCTAGGTCTAGCAAGATGTCATCTAACTAGAAGAAACATAAGATCCTCCACACAACTGCAGCATAAGGTGGTAGTTCTCATGAAAATAATATGAAGTTTTATTTGATAGCCAACAGAATATAAGGCAAGAGTATAAAGTGGTTGCCAAAAAAAAATATTGGATCTCTGGCTATCTTCATAGAAATGTGGTGCCCCAAACTGTTAAGAGTTTCAAGTATCTTCACGAGTGTAATCACTTTAATTTATTAAATTCCCTCTTCAAGTGTAGAAACTAAACTGAAAAGACTTAGATTTGGCTTAACTCCAAAAAGACAGTGACTAAGTTGTATCTGTCACAAGTAAATCTTGTAGGAGGGGAAGAGTAGGGAAATTTAAGGGCGGAAGGAGAGGAAAAATAGGAGGCCACCCCTATAGGGGAGTTCAAATATTTGAATTTAAATATTTAAAAGTCCATCTTTTGGAAGACGCATTAGAATTACTCTGCATGACTGTAGTACAAAACAAAGGCATAGGCAGTATCCAATCAAAGGATTTTCAATAAATAAACCCCTCCAAAAACTGAATGGATGCTTAGGATTTGTTAGAGAGGATATTCATGCATTAATACAAATAAGGAATTGTCTCAGTGATGGCAAAATCTCTTCTAAATGAGAAGAATCAAAACCAATTTATACAGGGCAGGATAAGATTAGGCCCGTGGAATACCTTGGGGAGGATATTAATAATTCACAATTTGCAGTTGATGTTGGAAAGTAAATTTCACTAACCAAGGAGAAGTGCAGAAATGGTATTATTGAAGCTGATTCTACTCCCACGGCGGGGGGAGAGAACCACCCTCCCTCCCCCACAGCCAGGACAGCCAATGTGCATTTAGATTTAGAAATGTGCTGATCTGGCATAGGTGGGCTTTCTTTTGCTTGTCAGCAAAAGAAAGACACAACTTTGGCAAACTCTCTGTTTTAAACCTGCCATTTCCATTTTTATTTCTCTAAAACAGAGTGGGGGGAATGGTTATGGGGATACAACCAGTCCCAACTGGTAAAAGAAAGGCAAGTGGCCAACATAAATATTATAGCATAAGCTGAACCAGAGTAGAAACAAGAAGAAAAGATCAGTCCCTCCAAAAAGGTTCTCTCAAAATAGAAGGTCATGCCAAGGAAAGCCACAGATGCAACACCACAAGCCCAGGGAGAGTTTTAATCAGGAAAACCTGGCCTCAGGCACGCACTCGCGTGCAACTTCCCACCCGCCTTTCTGTGTGCCATTTTCTGAAAGTTAGGAGACAGGGGTTTCATTCATGGCTGGATGAAAAAGCAATACACACTTTAAATGGCAGCCCTGGGAGGATTCACATTTCTACAGCTGTCTTCCGCTTCCTCTCATAAATCTCATTCTATCTACTCTCCGGGGGCCATCTTGTTTGATCTTACGGTTTCAACTACTGTCTTTAGGCTGACCACCCCTAAATCTAAATCTGCAGATTGGACCTATCAAAGGAACTAAAGACCCTTCTAGCCTCCCCCTTGGATAAATATCTCCCTTTCGGATCTCCCCCTGACACCTCAAACTCAAAATGTCCCAAACTCCTACTGTATTCCCAGCCCAAGGAATGATGGAGACCCAAGTCAGGAACTTGGAAGCCACAGTCCTTATTGTCCTTTCTCCCTCTTCATCCGCTCCATTCATATTCTGCCTTCCCCCACATCCCACCTCTCCATTTCCACCCAAGTCCTGTTAGTTACATCTCCCAAGCACTTCTCTCCATCCCAGCTAGCACTACCTTAGTTCAGCCACCATCATCTCTCACCTGGCTACTGCAACACCCTCCCAGCTGGTTTTCATGATTTTAATCTTACCACCCTCTAATCTATCTTCTGCACAGCATTCAGAATAATCTTTCTAAAAATATAAGCCTGGGCATATCACTCTCCTATTTAAAACCCTTTAAATATTCCCTTTTGCCATCAGAATGAAGTTCAAAATGGCTAACATGGAACATAAGGCCCTTGTATTCTGGACCGTGACTCCTCCCTAACCTCTCTCCAGACATTCTCCTCCTTGCACTCTCCCCCCCCACACCCCTTTATACTCAAAAAACTTCATCATAAGTTACTGACTTCACATTACTTTCTTTTTATCTCTTTTGTATGTTCTGTTCCTTTTGTCTGGAGAGTCCTATACCTCTTTGCTTTCACTTCCAGTCATGACCTCTTACTCACCCTTCAGGACCCCTGGGAAGCCTAGAAGACCTTGTAAGTGCTCTCACAATATGCCCTCTGCCTTCTGCCCCCTGTCCCCAAACACAGCAATAGTTTCCTGCACATCTCACCGACTAAAGGCCTGTGCTGGCCAGGGGATGTGCTCCGCCCACCTGTCAGGGAGTTATCACCCAGGAGTGACCCTCAACCAGTGAGGGTTAGGAGTAGCTGGGTAACTTGCTTGCACCACAGTAGGACAGTTCTGAAATATAGTTCATACTTTCGTGAGCATGCATGAAACTTTTGGTAAAAATCTGCTCAAATTTCTTGTCCATTTTTGCTTAATAAAATGTCAGCATAAATTAGGTTACAAAGACTAATTCTATAAAATTTAGAAAGAAGTAAAGCTCAAAATGAGTGAAAAAAAAAAACAAAAAATGCTCCTAAGTAATATGCAGTGAAAATGGGGAAGCACAGGGGCTATTTCACAAATAATAAGAATACTTAAATATCAAAAATTATTATAGCCAAAGTTGTGCTCAAAGGCAAATCCATAGCCTCAAGTATAATACTAATTAAACAACAAGCTTAAAAATAAATGAATTAGATTATTGAGAGGGGGAAGATGGCAGAAGAGTAAGACGTGGAGACCACCTTCCTCCCCACAGATACACCAGAAATACATCTACACGTGGAACAACTCCTAAAGAACACCTACTGAACGCTGGCAGAAGACCTCAGACCTCCCAAAAGGCAAGAAAGTCCCCCACGTACCTGGGTAGGGCAAAAGAAAAAAGAATAAACAGAGAAAAAAGAATAGGGACGGGACCTGCACCAGTGAGAGGGAGCTGTGAAGGAGGAAAGGTTTCCACACACTACGAAGCCCCTTGGCGGGCAGAGACTGTGGGAGGCGGAGGGGGGGAGCTTCGGCGCCATGGAGGAGAGCACAGCAACAGGGGTGCAGAGGGCAAAGCGAAGAGATTTCCGCAGAGAGGATCGGTGCCGACCAGCACTCACCAGCCCGAGAGGCTTGTCTGCTCACCTGCCGGGGCGGGAGGGGCTGTGAGCTGAGGCTTGGGCTTCGGTCGGAGCGCAGGGAGAGGACTGGCGGCGTGAACACAGCCTGAAGGGGTTAGTGCGCCACGGCTAGCCGGGAGGGAGTCCGGGGAAAAGTCTGGACCTGCCAAAGAGGCAAGAGACTTTTTCTTCCCTCTTTGTTTCCTGGTGCGCGAGGAGAGGGGATTAAGAGCGCTGCTTAAAGGAGCTCCAGAGAAGGGCACGAGCCGCGGCTAAAAGTGCGGACCCCAGAGACGGGCATGAGACGCTAAGGCTGCTGCTGCCGCCACCAAGAAGCCTGTGTGTGAGCACAGGTCACTATCCACACCCCCCTTCCGTGGAGCCTGTGCAGCCCGCAACTGCCAGGGTCCCGGGATCCAGGGACAACTTCCCCAACAGAACGCACGGCGCGCCTCACGCTGGTGCAACGTCACGCCGTCCTCTGCCACAGGCTCGCTCCGCACTCCGTACCCCTCCCTCCCCCCGGCCTGAGTGAGCCAGAGACCCTGAATCAGCGGCTCCTTTAATCCCGTCCTGTCTGAGCAAAGAACAGATGCCCTCCGGCGACCTACAGGCAGAGGTGGGGCCAAATCCAAAACTGAACCCCAGGAGCTGTGTGAACAAAGAAGAGAAAGGGAAATCTCTCCCAGCAGCCTCAGAAGCAGCAGATTAAATCTCCACAATCAACCTGATGTACCCTGCATCTGTGGATTACATGAATAGACAACGAATCATCCCAAACTGAGGAGGTGGGGTTCAAGAGGAAGAGTTATTATTTTTTCCCCTCTTCCTCTTTTTGTAAGTGTGTATGTATATGCTTCTGTGTGAGATTTTGTCTGTATAGCTTTGCTTTCACCATTTGTCCTAGGGTTCTATCCATCCGTTTTTAGGTTTTTGTGTTTTTTTACTTTTTAAAAAATTTTTCTTAATAATTATATTCTTAGTAACTTTATTTTATTTTACCTTACTTTATTTTATTTTATCCTCTTTCATTCCTTCTTTCTACTTTTTCTCCCTTTTATTCTGAGCCGTGTGGATGAAAGGCTCTTGGTGCTGCAGCCAGGAGTCACTGCTGTGCCTCTGAGGTGGGAGAGCCAATTTCAGGACACTGGTCCACAAGAGACCTCCCAGATCCACGTAACATCAAATGGCGAAAATTTCCCACAGACCTCCATCTCAACACCAACATCCAGCTTCACTCAACGATCAGCAAGCTACAGTGCTGGACACCCTATGCCAAACAACTAGCAAGACAGGAACACAGCCCCACCCATTAGCAGAGAGGCTGCCTACAATCATAATAAGTCCACAGACACCCCAAAACACACCACCAGACGTGGACCTGCCCACCAGAAAGACAAGATCCAGCCTCATCCACCAGAACACAGGCACTAGTCGCTTCCACCAGGAACCTACACAACCGACTGAACCAACTTTAGCCACTGGGGACCGACACCAAAAACAACGGGAACTATGAACCTGCAGCCTGCAAAAAGGAGACCCCAAACACAGTAAGATAAGCAAAATGAGAAGACAGACAAACACACAGCAGAGGAAGGAGCAAGATAAAAACCCACCAGAACTAACAAATGAAGAGGAAATAGGCAGACTACCTAAAAAAGAATTCAGAATAATGATAGTAAAGATGATCCAAAATCTTGGAAATAGAATAGAGAAAATGCAAGAAACACTTAACAAGGACCTAGAAGAACTAAAGATGAAACAAACAACGATGAACAACACAATAAATGAAATTTAAAATACTCTGGAAGGGATCAATAGCAGAGTAACTGAGGCAGAAGAACAGATAAGTGACCTGGAAGATAAAATAGTAGAAATAACTACTGCAGAGCAGAATGAACAAAAGAGAATGAAAAGAACTGAGGACAGTCTCAGAGAACTCTGGGACAACATTAAACACACTGACATTTGAATTACAGGGGTTGCAGAAGAAGAAGAGAAAAAGAAAGGGACTGAGAAAATATATGAAGAGATTATAGGTGAACACTTCTCTAATATGGGAAAGGAAATATTTAATCAAGCCCAGGAAGCACAGAGAGTCCCATACAGGATAAATCCAAAGAGAAACACGCCAAGACACATATTAATCAAACTATCAAAAATTAAATACAAAGAAAACATGTTAAAAGCAGCAAGGGAAAAACAACAAATAACACACAAGGGAATCCCCATAAGGTTAAGAGCTGATCTTTCAGCAGAAACTCTGCAAGCCAGAAGGGACTGGCAGGACATATTTAAACCGATGAAGGAGAAAAACCTATAACCAAGATTACTCTACCCAGCAAGGATCTCATTCAGATTTGATGGAGAAATCAAAACCTTTACAGACAAGCAAAAGCTGAGAGAGTTCAGAACCACCAAACCAACTTTACAACAAACGCTAAAGGATCTTCTCTAGGCAAGAAACACAAGAGAAGGAAAAGACCTATAATAACAAACCCCCAAAAATTAAGAAAATGGGAATAGGAACATACATATCGATAATTTCCTTAAATGTAAATGGATTAAATGCTCCCACCAAAAGACACAGACTGACTGAATGGATACAAAAACAAGACCCATATATATGCTGCCTACAAGAGACCCACTTCAGAAAAAATAGACTTTAAAATAAAGACCATTAGAAGACACAAAGAAGGAAACGACATAATGATCAAGGGATCGATCCAAGAAGATATAACAACTGTAAATATTTATGCACCCAACATAGGATCACCTCAATACATAAGGCAAATACTAACATCCATAAAAGAGGAAATCGACAGTAACACATTCATAGTAAGGGACTTTAACACCCCACTTTCACCAATGGACAGATCATCCAAAATGAAAATAAATAAGGAAACACAAGCTTTAAATGATACATTAAACAAGATGGACTTAATTGATATTTATAGGACATTCCATCCAAAAACAACAGAATACACATTGTTCTCAAGTGCTCATGGAACATTCTCCAGGATAGATCATACCTTGGGTCACAAATAAAGCCTCAGTGAATTTAAGAAAATTGAAATTGTATCAAGCATCTTTCCCGACCACAACTCTATGAGACTAGATATCAATTACAGGAAAAGATCTGTAAAAAATACAAACACATGGAAGCTAAACAATACACTACTCGATAACGAAGTGATCACTGAAGAAATCAAAGAGGAAATCACAAAATACCTAGAAACAAATGACAATGGAGACACGACAACCCAAAACCTATGGGATGCAGCAAAAGCAGTTCTAAGAGGGAAGTTTATAGCAATACAATCCTACCTTAAGAAACAGGAAATATCTCGAATAAACAACCTAACCTTGCATCTAAAGCAATTAGAGAAAGAAGAACAAAAAAACCCCAAAGTTAGCAGAAGGAAAGAAATCATAAAGGTCAGATCAGAAATAAATGAAAAAGAAATGAAGGAAACGATAGCAAAGATCAATAAAACTAAAAGGTGGTTCTTTGAGAAGATAAACAAAATTGATAAACCATTAGCTAGACTCATCAAGAAAAAAGGGAGAAGACTCAAATCAATAGAATTAGAAAGGAAAAAGGAGAATTAACAACTGACACTGCAAATACAAAAGATCATGAGAGATTACTACAAGCAACCCTATGCCAATAAAATGGACAACCTGGAAGAAATGGATAAATTCTTAGAAACGCACAACCTGCCAAGACTGAGTCAGGAAGAAATAGAAAATATGAACACACCAATCACAAGCACTGAAATTGAAACTGGGATTAAATATCTTCCAACAAACAAAAGCCCAGGACCAGATGGCTTCACAGGCGAATTCTATCAAACATTTAGAGAAGAGCTAACACCTATCCTTCTCAAACTTCTCCAAAATATAGCAGAGGGAGGAACACTCCCAAACTCATTCTACGAGGCCACAATCAGCCTGATACCAAAACCAGACAAGGACATCACAAAGAAAGAAAACTACAGGCCAATATCACTCATGAACATAGATGAAAAAATCCTCAACAAAATACTAGCAAACAGAATCCAACAGCACATTAAAAGGATCATACACCATGATCAAGTGGGGTTTATCCCAGAGATGCAAGGATTCTTCAATATACACAAATCAATCAATGTGATACACCATATTAACAAATTGAAGGAGAAAAAACATATGGTCGTCTCAATAGATGCAGAGAAAGCTTTCGACAAAATTCAACACCCATTTATGATAAAAACCCTCCAGAAAGAAGGCATAGAGGGAACTTTCCTCAACATAATAAAGGCCATAATGACAAACCCACAGCCAACATCGTCCTCAATGGTGAAAAACTGAAAGCATTTCCACTAAGATCAGGAACAAGACAAGTTTGCCCACTCTCACCACTATCATTCAACATAGTTTTGGAAGTTTTAGCCACCGCAATCAGAGAAGAAAAGGAAATAAAAGGAATCCAAATCGAAAAAGAAGAAGTAAAGCTGTCACTGTTTGCAGATGACATGACACTATACATAGAGAATCCTAGAGATGCTACCAGAAAACTACTAGAGCTAATCAATGAATTTGGCAAAGTTGCAGGATACAAAATTAATGCACAGAAATCTCTGGCATTCCTATACACTAATGATGAAAAATCTGAAAGTGAAATCAAGAAAACACTCCCATTTACCACTGCAACAAAAAGAATAAAATATCTAGGAATAAACCTACCTAAGGAGACAAAAGACCTGTATGCAGAAAATTATAAGACACTGATGAAAGAAATTAAGGATGATGCAAATAGATGGACAGATATACCATGTTCTTGGATTGGAAAAATCAACATTGTGAAAATGACTCTACTACCCAAAGCAATCTACAGATTCAATGCAATCCCTATCAAACTACCACTGGCATTTTTCACAGAACTAGAACAAAAAATTTCACAATTTGTACGGAAACACAAAAGACCCCGAATAGCCAAAACAATCTTGAGAACGAAAAACAGAGCTGGAGGAATCAGGCTCCCTGACTTCAGACTATACTACAAAGCTACAGTAATCAACACAGTATGGTACTGGCACAAAAACAGAAATATAAACCAATGGAACAGGACAGAAAGCCCAGAGATACACCCACGCAAATATGGTCACCTTATCTTTGATAAAGGAGGCAGGAATGTATAGTGGAGAAAGGACAGCCTCTTCAATAAGTGGTGTTGGGAAAACTGGACAGGTACATGTAACAATAGGAGATTAGATCACTCCCTAACACCATACACAAAACTAAGCTCAAAATGGATTAAAGACCTAAATGTAAGGCCAGAAACTATCAAACTCTTAGAGGAAAACATAGGCAGAACACTCTATGACATAAATCACAGCAAGATCCTTTTTGAACCACCTCCTAGAGAAATGGAAATAAAAACAAAAATAAACAAATGGGACCTAATGAAACTTCAAAGATTTTGCACAACAAAGAAACCATAAACAAGACGAAAAGACAGCCCTCAGAATGGGAGAAAATATTTGCAAATGAAGCAACTGAGAAAGGATTTATCTGGAAATTTTACAAGGAGCTCATGCAGCTCAATAACAAAAAAACAAACAACCCAGTCCAAAAATGGGCAGAAGACCTAAATAGATATTTCTCCAAGAAAAATATACAGACCGCCAACAAACACATGAAAGAATGCTCAACATCATTAATCATTAGAGAAATGCAAATCAAAACTACAATAAGATATCATCTCACACCAGTCAGATTGGCCATCATCAAAAAATCTAGAAACAATAAATGCTCTTGCACTGCTGGTGGGAATGTGAATTGGTACAGCCACTATGGAGAACAGTATGGAGTTTCCTTAAAAAACTACAAATAGAACTACCATATGACCCAGAAGTCCCACTACTGGGCATGTACCCTGAGAAAACCATAATTCAAAAAGAGTCATGTACCAAAATGTTCATTGCAGCTCTATTTACAATAGCCAGGAGATGGAAACAACCTAAGTGTCCATCATTGGATGAATGGATAAAGAAGATGTGGCACATATATACAATGGAATATTACTCAGCCATAAAAAGAAACGAAATTGAGCTATTTGAAATGAGGTGGATGGACCTAGAGTCTGTCATACAGAGTGAAGTAAGTCAGAAAGAGAAAGACAAATACTGTATTCTAACACATATATATGGAATTTAAGAAAAAATAATGTCATGAAGAACCTAGCGGTAAGACAGGAATAAAGACACAGACCTACTAGAGAATGGACTTGAGGATATGGGGAGGGGGAAGGGTAAACTGTGACAAAGTGAGAGAGTAGCATGGACATATATACACTACCAAATGTAAAATAGATTGCTAGTGGGAAGCAGCCGCATAGCACAGGGAGATCAGCTCGGTGCTTTGTGACCACCTAGAGTGGTGGGATAGGGAGGGTGGGAGGGAGACACAAGAGGGAGGGGATATGGGGATATATATATATATGTATAACTGATTCACTTTGTTATAAAGCAGAAACTAACACACCATTGTAAAGCAATTATACTCCAATAAAGATGTAAATAAATAAATTAGCATTTAGCTGAGTAATTTTCTTTTAATTTTAATGTCATAACCACCTAAGAAATAAATAAAAAAGAAGGTGAAGAGCAGAAATAATGAACCAAAAAAAGAAAAGATCAATAAAATTTTAAAATTCAGGATCTGGTTCTTCGAGTAAGGAGGACAATAGATATTTTCTGACAAATCACAAAGAGGAAAGTCTTAGTAATATACGTAGATCATTTTTTAAAAGTTTAGAATTCTGCAGAAGTATCCTATTGAAATTTGTGGTTGGCTTAATGGCTTCCAGACCCCCATGTCTTCCACAACATGACAATTTTGCTAAAGCTGCAAAAACTACCATGTCCTTTCACATATGTTTTTAAAAGTAGAAGAAATAAAACTGATTGCTTTTTAAGGGTATACCCCATATCAGATTTTAATTTTGATAAAAATTTGTCTATATTTAGTAAATATCCCCAAAGATCTATATCTCAAAGCCCTGAGGTTTATAGCTGTAAGTAATGGACTGCCTGTGACAATGGGTACAAATGCCAATGAAGGTTTAACTATGCTAAAATTTTTATGACAATTGTAGTAATTTTGTTATGAAGTAGGCTAGGTTTTTAGTGGCTAACCTCTAAACCTGTTTTCCTCATAATTCCTGTTATTTTTTAGTGCACCATTTTGCAGAATGAGAGATTTTTCAGGAACACACATATTGCATTAAATCAAAAATGTGTGTATGTGTGTGTGTATATATATATGAATTTAGTAGATAATAAAGGAATTATATAAACCAAAAGAAAAATATATGGACTGTAAAAAAAATAATAATGTTGAAAGTTGCTAGCAAGCTTTGGTGGAAAAACAAGTTAAATACTTATCTTAGATCAAAGAAATTTCTAAATAATTAAGTATAAATAATTAAAATACAAGAAAATTTAAAAATAGATAAGTAATACTGGAGTGGGGTGGAATTTTTAAACATAGAACCAATGAAAGAAGTCACAAAGGAAAATTTAAGACACTCGATAAAATAAAATTTCTAAATTTTTGTTGGTCAAAAACACTTTTAAAGTAACAATGACAAAAACCCTGAGAAATATTTACAAAGGGTTGATATCCTTTATTAACGCAAGAATAAGAGAGAGAAAAAAACTCTACCAAAATAACTTTTAAAGGTAGAATGAAAAAAGGGCTATATAACAGCAGAGATTAGAATGTTTTTAAGGGACAAGAAATTAATATGTAATAACACATTTGAAAATCTTAACCAAGTGGACCTTTTCCAAACAAAAATCATCTCACGGGCTTCCCTGGTGGCGCAGTGGTTGAGCGTCCACCTGCCGGTGCAGGGGACACGGGTTCGTGCCCCGGTCCGGGAAGATCCCACATGCCGCGGAGCGGCTGGGCCCGTGAGCCATGGCCGCTGAGCCTGCGCGTCCAGAGCCTGTGCTCCACAACGGGAGAGGCCACAGCAGTGAGAGGCCCGCGTACCGCAAAAAAAAAAATCATCTCAAGAAAAAGTAGAAAACTTGAATAGATTGATATCCATGGGATACATTGTTTTTTCAATATGTATGTTGAATGATTTCATTTCCAAAAGGGTTTATTAATAAATTCTCTCCAACTTTCAAGAAACAGATACTAACTTTTGCAGAGAATATGAAAAGATGAAAAGACATCTAACTTAGTTCTCGGTACCAGCTAACTGATACCAAAACTTGGCCAATTAGCCTCAGGGAACCTTGTTTCCAAGGGACTCTCCCTCATAAGGGACCACACTGTGCTCTCCAAAATACCCGCGCAGTGGTTGGTTCCCAGGCAGCCTCAGGCTATGATGGACACACGTGCCAGGGAGCCTGGTGCTTGACTTTCTGTCAAGTCCTCTCTTGCCAACAGAAAGAAACACTCAGCCCCACGTACTAAGGCTGCATGCATTCTCAAGACAACTTTGGAAGGAAAGGCTGGTACATGGAAAGGAAAACAAAAGCCCCCTGGCCCTACACTCAAGCCTTCCATCAGAAAGTTGTCTGTACGCAAGTGAACACATCTACGAAACAGAAACAGACTCACAGATACAGAGAACAGGCTTATGGTTGCCAAGGCTGGGGTTGTCGGGGGCTAGCGGCAGGCGGACGGAAGGATGGGGAGTTTGGGATTAGCAGATGCAAACTATTATATATAGGATGGATAAACAAGGTCCTACTGTATAGCACAGGGAACTATATTCAATACCCTGTGATGAACCATAATGGTAAAAGAATATATATATGTATATATTTTGCCATACAGCAGAAATTAACACAACATTGTAAATCAACTATACTTCAATAAAAAAAAATTTTAATTTGTCTACAGAAATTTCACTCCTAGGTATATACTTACAGAAATGCATACCTATGTTCACCATGAAACATGTACAGCAACGTTCAGAGCAACACTACTTATACTTGCCAAAAACTGTATAAAATTCATGTGTCCATCTCTAGCAGACAGGGCTGGAACCAGAGCGAGGTAAGTGAAGCACTCACCTCAGGAGCAAAATTTAAACGGTGCCCAAAGATCTAATACTCAAGATAAATAATATTTTTATGCAATGGCTTTTTTCAATCAAAAGTAATGCAAAAACTCGATGATGAACAAAATATCAAATTTTTAAATAAAAGCAGGATCAGTATTACTGATTTTTCCTCAGGCTCCAGGATGGCTTGGCACAGAAATGACAGTAGAACGGACAAATAAATTATGCTATACGCAATGAGAATAAATGAACTACAACTACAACAATAGCATAGATGACTCTCACAGATATAATGTTAAGCAAAACAAGCCAGACACTAAAGTGTATGCACTGGTGACTCAAAAACAGGCAAAGTTCTTGTTCAAAAGTAGGTGAAACTAATCTAGGATATTAAAAATCAGGATAGTGATTTCCCTTGGAAGGGGGCATGGGAGGGGGAGGAGGGTTCTGTAACTCTAGGAATATTCTGTTTCTTGATCTGTATGTTCCATGGGTTTTAAACTTTGGGAGAATCCATCAACCAGCTTATTTATGATTTGTGTACTTTTTATATGTGCTAAAAAAATTTTAGGAGTTGTCTTACTCTAGACCTAGAGATTATCATACTAAGTAAAGTAAGTCAAAGACAAATATCATATGATATCACTTATATGTGAAATCTTAAAAAATGATACAAATGAACTTATTTACAAAACAGAAGCAGACTCATAGACATAGAAAACAAACTTAGGGTTACCAAACGGTAAACAGGGGGAGAGATAAATTAGGAGTTTGAGATTAATTTATACACACTACTCTATTTGGGATTAACAGATACATACTATTACAGATAAAATAGATAAACAACGAGGACTGCCTGTGTAGCACAGGGAACTCTATTCAATATCTTGTAATAACTTATAATGGAAAAGAATCTGAAAAAGAATATAGATATACATATATGTGTATATATATATATATATATACACACACATATAGATGTATAACTGAATCACTTTGCTGTACACCTGAAACATTGTAAATCACCTACAATTCAATTTTTTTTTTTATGGCTGTGTTGGGTCTTCGTTGCTGCACGGGCTTTCTCTAGTTGCGGTGAGCAGGGGCTACTCTTTGTTTCGGTGCACGGGCTTCTCATTGTGGTGGCTTCTCTTGTTGCGGAGCACAGGCTCTTGGCACGTGGGCTTCAGTAGCTGTGGCACGTGGGCTCAGTAGTTGTGGCTCGCGGGCTCTAGAGCACAGGCTCAGTAGTTGTGGCGCACAGGCTTAGTTGCTCTATGGCATGTGGGATCTTCCCAAACCAGGGCTCGAACCCACGTCCCCTGCCTTGGCAGGTGGATTCTTAACCACTGCGCCACCAGGGAAGTCTCTATAATTCAATTTTTAAAATGTGTGGGGAAAAAAATGTATTACAGAAGTAAAAAATAAAATTGAAAAAAGAATTCCCCTACTTAGAAGTGAAAATATATACCAGCGACTTCAAGATGAGATGAGCCCCCGGAGGAGGAGAAAGCAAAGCCAGCAGCGCTGTGGGAGGTGGCTTTCAGGGCACTGCTTTATTTCTGGGCCTCTACCCTTGACTAACCTTACGGCCAAAAGAAGCAAAGTGAATTCTTCATTAGCAAGCATGGCTAGCACCAAACCAACACCATGTGTTCTACCCATTCAGAACATTCGGCTGACGGGAGTTAACCCTCCCGTGGGCACGATTCACCAAGGATTAAGTACGATTGCTGCTTGCTCAGATATTCCTGGGGATAGGACAGGACAGCCCAGATTTCATCCAAATACCAGAGGAACCTTTCCTCTAGAAACCAGACCCTGCCACATCAGACATGACAAGACTTCCAAGCAGGGACCAAGGCAATCGTCCAGGAGACTGGCGGCCACTGGCCAGCTCTGCCAATACCCCCATGGGGCTGTCAGCACGACCAGCACAGAAGTGACAAGCTCTCTACAGCCTACCGCAGAAGCCACACATTGTATGGGGGGCGAAAGTCACCAGACGCTTGGGAGGACTATTTCAAAACCCGAAGTGGGACCAAACGTAGTCGATTGTGGCCTGATTCCTAAATGGGAGCAGAGTCCGTCCTGGCTACCGATGGTACCCAGCCTCACTGCCAAGCCTGCAAAGGCTTTTCAGTGGAAAGAATAGGCCACTTTGGATTTGGACGGCCCCTGAGAAGGCGAAGGCAATGAACAAACAGAACGGTCAGCTGCTCTTCTCCTGGGTGTCCAGGAAATGCTAACAATGCCATCCCCAAGCTCCTTGCAAGGCAAATGATCACCCAGGCACCTCCTTCCTGAATTCAGGCCTGGGGCTGAGGCCTCCTAGACAGGGGTCAACTTGCTCATTCCTGCTTCCAAAGCAGTTCCCAAAGCAGCTGGGGGCTACGACATGGATAGACCTTGAACATTATGCTAAGTGAAATAAGACAGTCACGACAGGACATATACAGTATGATTCCACTTACATGAGGTACCTAGAGTAGTCAGAATCATAGGGACAGAAAGTAGAGTGGTGATTGCCAGGGTCTGGGTTTGGAGGGATGGGGGACTATTGTTTAACGGGTATGGATTTTCAGTTCGGGAAGATGAAGAAAGTTCTGGAGATGGATGGTGGTGATGTTTGAACTCCAATGTAAAAGTACTTAATGCCACTGAACCATATGCTTAAAAATGGTTGTCTCTTACGTTATGTATATTTTACCACATTAAAATAAAAGCTGCTGGGGAAAACTGAAGTTCTCAACCATATCCCCATGCTGTGAACTCATCACGTCCTCCATCAGCTCTGCCCCTTGGGCTGTGTCCTAACCTTACTGTGTCCTTACCAGTAAGCTCAGCTCTAGGATTTCCAGAATGTATATTGGGCTAATAAGGTCCTTTCTCCCTCACACATCCCCAAGCATATCTTCTCAACACATACTTCCCAGAGAAGTATATTTCAATAGAATTCTATCAAAGGATTGCTGTAAAATATTAAAGAAATAGTTCAAGAGACAATCCTGCACAAGATGGCAGGAAGAACGAAGGAAGGTAGATAGCCAGTCCTGGATAATACAGCCAATGTAGTTTTCTGCAGAATTCCTTATTCCACTACTTCCTTCTTTCAGCCTTTTCCTCACCAGATACTTCTTCCACAAACTTAGCCCCAGGTCTCCTGCTCAAATAAAAATCTTTTCTCAGGAAAGGAACCCAAAACTCAATCTCATGGAGGTATAAAGTAAAAGTTTTAACTTCTTAACTCTAGCAAGGGTATCAGGTTTTATCTATCTATGAACATGGGCTTGGGTGAAATCTGTGAGATTTCATGGAGTAAATAAGACAGGTGGTAGAGCAGAAGGTGCTTGGAGGTCTTCAGATACTCCTGAAGGAGTATTAAAAGCTGTCTACTTCTCATCAATTACAGACAGTCAAGCTTTCCGTCTGCAAAGATTTATCTCTGTTAGGGCCCACTCACAGATTCTCGAGCACATGGAAAAACAGAAAGTCAAGAATTCTAGGAAAATAAATATAATTGCTATGTTTTGAGCATTTGCTATATAAGATATCTTATTCTATTTAATCCTTCCTTATAACTGTCTTATGAGGAAGAATATTATTATTCACATTTGACAAATATGGAAAGTGAGACACTAACAGAGAAAGCAATTGCCCATTGTTTAATGTCTATTGAAACACAAGTAGTCATGGAGGGGTTTTTTGTTTTTTCTGTTATTCCTTTTTCCACATTTCCCTTTCTCTCCATTTACAGCTCCTTCTCTTGGACCCTGAATACCAGCACCCCCAGGCATTAGAGTATAGAAGACAAAAGCACAGTCTGAAGTCACAGTCCTGTGTTTGAATTCACTACTTACTAGTTGAACGTGTGTGTGTGTGTGTGTGTGTGTGTGTTTGCAACATGTGTCTAAGAGAGCATGTGTGAAAATCAACTCTAATAAACATCCCTTATGTAACATAATTAGTGGTCTTTAGAATAAAAATCTTTGAAAAATGTCTGAAAATATAAATCAGAACTAGGCACTGGGAGCCCATTCTATCTGTTTAGATCTGCATCAAAGAAAATATTTTTGCGGTCCAGATTGTATCAACTCCTCTAACATTCAGCAACAAATATACGTCAAGCACCGCTATGGGAGAGGAGATACGAAAATGAACAAGACTCAGTCCTCATCCTCAAGTAATTCACAGTCCAGTAAGGATACACACAAGCAGACAAGCAAATGAGCGGCGTGATAAGTTATAATACAAAGATGGACATAATACAATGGGGTCACAACAAAGAGGGTGCCTGGATATGAAGAGGAACACTCCAAGGAACAAAAGGGGGAAATCATCCCAGGCAGAAGGGAAGAGCACGTGCTAGGACGCAGGGGGCTGAGTGAATGTGTCACTCTCTGGTAGCTACAGGTGGTGCACAGCTGGACAACAGGTGTGGCTGAGGCTGGGGACAGGACTGGTCAGGTAGGCCAGGCAGCTTAGAAGCCTCGTCAGTCTCTAAGGAGTTTGGATTTCACCCTATAGGCGACAAGACGCCATTAAGGGTCTTCAAGGGGCAGTAATGTAATGCAAAGTTCACATCGCAAAGATCCCTTAGGTTGTCGTGTGGGACCAGGACTCAGGGAGCCAGGTGACTCATGAGAGCTCCTGCAGTTCTTCAAGTGAGAGAGGATTAGGCACTGAACACAGATTCAAGAGACTTTGTCAGCGAGACTGGACAGAATTTGGTGAAGGGGAGGGGTGTCAAGGAAGAAAGTACTAAAAATCATTCCAATAGTTTAGGCTTCTATACCAGAACAGTAGCCAACCATCCAGCAAAGGGAAGGACTCACTTCCTGCAGTGCATGCACATGGATAATCTAAAGCCCCATGAATGCCAGTCTACAAAGTTAGGGAGCCCCACGAATGCAACCCTTAATTCCTGCCATCAGCTCCGTCTCCTCGCTACAGCTCCCATTCTGCTCACAAAGGCTGTGTACGGAAAGGCCTTCGTGAAAGCCGGTCCTCCTAAACACCCTGCTGTCTGTGCCCAACCGTCAGTGTACAAGAGCAGACTGTCCCCAACTCACTCGTGTGTGCTGCACAGAAACCTTTTCTTTGGTTTGCAAAGATATCATTTCAAATCGCTTATCATCAGGGAGCAGCTCACCTCTATTTTTTAACCCACAATGAAAGCAACTGGGCCTCTATAGACCCTTAAACCTCATCTATGTCCTTAATTGATCCACAGTTCTCAGTGCTGCCAGGCAGTCCACCTGGGTCAGCTGAAACACATCCACCCGTGGCTTGCCTGCCCCAACCCAAGCCATGCAGTCAGCCAACTCTGTCAGTGATACCCTCCGAGCTCAAGTGTCTGCAACGAATGGCCTGCAGGTCACAACCAGAGAGTTCACATTTATTCCCATTACCAGGGGGAACATTTCGTTTTATTAATTTTCCATTACAGCCTTTACTCTAATAAAGAGGTACACACAGATTAGCCACCAAAATGTTCATCAAATCATCGTTCGTAAGAGGGAAAAGTTGCAAAGCATCTGAATTTCCAACAACAGGATACAAAGGAATTACTGTCCATCTCTATCATGGAATAGGATGTAGCTCCTAAAAACGCTACTCCATAAGAGGATCTATGGTGTGACAGGATGTTCACTACAGAATGCTTTCTAGAACATCAGCTCCATGAGGGCAAGAGATTTGTTTTGTTCATCAATGTACCCCCAGTGCCTAGGACAGGACCAGGCATGTGACAGTAATTATTTATCTGTTGACTGAATCAATATAAGAAGTAGGAAAAGAGGATGACAGAGTCTGGTTCTATTTCTGTAAAAAGAAACACACACCACACACACACACACACACACACACACACACAGAGAAAAGGATCTGGAAGGATATACATCAAAATGTTACCAGTAGCTTTCCCTGGAAGGGTGGGCTTTTTTATAGTCTTGTTTTATCTCTTTTTTTCTGCTCACAGTTCAAAATGCTATTGTAACAAGAGCCAAAACAAAGAAGAAATTATTTTGGTGGCGGGGCTGGGGGGAAATCCCATAACAAACTCAGCTCTTGTTCCTCAGGTTCACATATGAACTCACTGTCCTTTACATGCAGAATAACCTTACACTAACCTCAATCGTATGTGTAACCCAGAGCACTAATTTGCACAAACAGAGAACAGTCCCCTCTGGCTCACATCTGACTTGACCCCTTGGCTTTAACCTTATTATCAGCCTGGGTGCCACGCAGGGCCCTCAGGATCCCACCACTCTTGATAGAGCCTCATCCCAGTCCCCCATGACTGAGCTCGGTGAGAGTTTTTCCAATTCCTCCCAAACCGAAAAAGGACATTTTACTACTCTCTTCATATAAACAGACTGCCCATGTTTGCAGGGCAATTCTCCTCTCCTTACTATACCAAACATGAGAGTATGAACACTCTTCACCCAGTTTCTCCAAAGGCAGTTAAAAAAGCACCCAAAGGTATCACCTGCTGGGGTCTCACCCCAGTTAAATTACGACTTCCCTGGAGAAAAACAGGGCGAGCAAAAACAGTAAAACTTTGTAAAATCAGCTTGCATGAAGTTGCTCTGGCACCAGAGCTGGTGTGTATAATCCTCTCCTGGCTGAGCTAATTGGCTTAGCTCACTGATGACGTTATAGCCTCAGAAGCCATTCTCTGATTACAAGAATGAAAGTTGCCAAATGATCTTCAACCACAGCACCGACGGGCCCAGGGCCACCAGAAGAATATTTGGGGAAAGAGCTATTTTAAACAAATGCTCCTGTGGGTATAAGGATACTTTTCTGTCTAGACTCCTGGTAACACCTGTTGCTCACTCATCCTGCCCCCGTCCACTGTCCCCTTGACAGCAATGTGGCCAAGGCAAACCATGGCCACCTGACAGAGCCCAGAGATGCAGCCACGTGAACAGCAGTCCCTGGCAGCCCAGGCATCGCATGCTCTGGTGCAGCCTGTCAGGCCCAGACAGCTCTGCTGCCAGGTGTCAAGAAGACACCTTCCCTTCTTCTTGCGGGAAGAGAGCAGGCTGGTTAAGCCAATAGTTTAAACGTTCAGATGGCCAGGGAAAGGAGTCTTCTTCCTGAGTGTATTACAGATTTGGTTTTGGCAGGCAGATCAGCATCAAGCAAGTAGAAGGAGAGGATGGCAGAATCCTTGCCCACTCCAGTCCAATCCTCTATACCTAATCATCCCCAATAAGTGGTTGTCTAGCTTATTCTTAAATCCTTATGGTGACAGGAAACTCACTACCTTATGAAATAGCTCATTTTATTGGGAAGAGTCTTCCTCATACTGAGCTGATCCCTTGCTATAACCTTTGCTCCCTTCATTACATGTTAGAAAGTTACATAGAAAGAATCTCATATCTCTCTCATGCAATTCAAATCAACATAGATTTGGGTTAGGCATATAAAATGGTTCAGATACATAGGGGTAAGTGAGTGCTGTAACCCTGGGGGAATTTGCCAGTTCCTGGCAGATTAGAGCCCTAGAGACAACAGACTAAGCCTGGGCTTGGGCATAGCTGGAGGTCAGATAGGAGACCACTGCATAAAGCTAGGATTCCCAAAGGACCATCCTCAGAGGAAAGAAGAAATAGTGCCATACCAAAAGTCTATAAAGACACTGTCTGAGTCAAACTAGATTCCGGATGGAACAGGAAAAAAAAATATTTCCCTATAAATCCCTAAACACAAGTTCACATTCTCTGAGGGAAAATTCACAATGTATATGTAAACTTAAAAACTCAAGTTGAAATCTTCATTTTAAATGGTCCTGTGTTGGTCATGCAAAAGCAAAGTAAACTTTCTCTACAGGAAAACACTTAAAACTCAAGCCTCAGGAATTCTCAGCAATTCTCACAGATGAAGTTTCCAGTAACATCAGCTCAAAATTCTAAAATTACCAGGTACACAGGGAAACAAGCCACCATGATCAAGACTGAGAAGCAAGAAGAAATTGCTGAATCAGAACGACAGACTACAATATTATCATCATCAGATACAGAATGTGAAATAAGTGCATTTAATGTGTTTAAAGAAATTATTTAACCTTAGAGTATTTAATTTTGGGGAGTTTTTTCCTATTTAAAGGGGAAAAAAGCTTATCAAAATTAACAATTCAGATTGGAAAAAATGCCAAAATAGAACTCCTAGAAATAAAAAAACACGAGAATTGAAAGTGTAAACTCAGCTGATGAGTTTAACCATATAAAACTGGAGAGAGTGAGTAAATCGAAAAATAGGTTTGAAAAACATACACAAAATACAGTATGGCAAAATCCACAGATTCAGGAAGCAATATAAACCCCAAAAAAGATAAGAAAGAAAAAGGAAAAAAAACAACCTAGACCCATTGCAGAGAAACTTCAAACATCAAAAGCAAACAGACCTTTAAATCAACCAGAGAGAAAAAAAACAGATTACCAATAAATAATTTAAATTGCACTGACAGTAAAATTAGACTGACAGTGGATTTCTCAATCACAGCAATGTAAGCTGGAACCCAATAAGATGGTAAGCTTAGAGTGCTAAGAGAAAATAAATCTCAACCTACTATTCTCCACCTAATGAAATTTACTTTTAAGACTGAGAGTGACATATACACACTACTATACACAAAACAGATAATAAGGACTTACTGTATAGCACAGGGAACTCTACTCAATACTCTGGAATGACCTATATGGGAAAAGAGTCTAAAAAAAGAGTGGATACGTGTATATGTATAACTATTTCACTTTGTTGTACAGCAGAAACTAACATAACATTGTAAATCAACTACACTTCAATAAAAAAATTTTTTTAAAAGACTGAAAGTGAAAGATAATTTTAAATAAATCAAAACTAAGAGAATATGTTACTAACAGAAACTCATTAAAGAAACTCACTAAAGGACTTCCCTGGTGGCACAGTGGTTAACAACTGCCTGCAGGGGGTTAAGAATGCAGGGGACACGGGTTCGAGCCCTGGTCCATGAAGATCCCACATGCCGGGAAGCAGCTAAGCCCGTGAGCCACAACTACTGAGCCTGCGCTCTAGAGCCCAGGAGCCACAACTACTGAGCCTACATGCCACAACTACTGAAGCCCACGCACCTAGAGCCTGTCAAGGCTCCGCAATAAAGAGAAGCAACCGCAATGAGAAGCCCATGCACCGCAACAAAGAGTAGCCCCCACTCACCACAACTAGAGAAAGTCTGCACACAGCAACAAAGACCCAATGCAGCCAAAACCAACCAAACAAATAAACAAATAAAACTCACTAAAGAACTAAAGAAATATTCAAAAAAGGATGTATTTAAGAAAGAAAATGATCCTAGAAAGTAGATCTTAGATGCAAGAAGGACTGGAGAACAAAGTAAATGGGTAATGGGGTAAACATAAATAAACATGGACTATAAAAATAGTAACAATTATGATCATTTGAGGGGCTAAAAGATCAATGTAGAATTAAACCAATAAGTCATGACAACAGTAATTTCTAACTAAAGGAAAAAGAAAGAAGACTGAAGCTAAGGCATTTGATTTCTTGTAAAGAAGGAGAATAAAATATTAACTATCTTTAGATATTGCTAAATTAAATATATCTATTAAAATTTAGGGTAACCCTTAAAACAATTTAAATAGAGTATATCATTTCCAAACTACTATAGAAAAACTGGGCAACTACTGTTGATCAATAAAAAACAAAAGGCAAACAGCAATCAGAGAACAAAAAGAAATAAAAGGAATCCAAATTGGCAAACAAGAAGCAAAGCTGTCACTGTTTGCAGATGACATGATATTATACATAGAGAATCCTAAACATGCTACCAGAAAACTACTAGAGCTAATCAATGAATTTGGTAAAGTAGCAGGATACAAAATTAATGCACAGAAATCTCTTGCATTCCGATTCACTAATGATGAAAAATCTGAAAGTGAAATCAAGAAAACACTCCCATTTACCACTGCAACAAAAAGAATAAAATATCTAGGAATAAACCTACCTAAGGAGACAAAAGACCTGTATGCAGAAAATTATAAGACACTGATGAAAGAAATTAAAGATGATACAAATAGATGGAGAGATATACCATGTTCTTGGATTGGAAGAATCAACATTGTGAAAATGACTCTACTACCCAAAGCAATCTACAGATTCAATGCAATCCCTATCAAACTACCAATGGCATTTTTCACAGAACTAGAACAAAAAATTTCACAATTTGTATGGAAACACAAAAGACCCCGAATAGCCAAAACAATCTTGAGAACGAAAAACAGAGCTGGAGGCATCAGGCTCCCTGACTTCAGACTATACTACAAAGCTACAGTAATCAAAACAGTATGGTACTGGCACAAAAACAGAAATATAGATCAATGGAACAGGACAGAAAGCCCAGAGATAAACCCACGCACATATGGTCATCTTATATTTGATAAAGGAGGCAAGAATATACAGTGGAGAAAAGACAGCCTCTTCAATAAGTGGTGCTGGGAAAACTGGACAGCTACATGTAAAAGAATGAAATTAGAACACTCCCTAACACACAAAAATAAACTCAAAATGGATTAAAGACCAAAATGTACAGCCACACACTCTCAAACTCTTAGAGGAAAACATAGGCAGAACACTCTATGACATAAATCACAGTGAGATCCTTTTTGACCCACGTCCTAGAGAAACGGAAATAAAAACAAAAATAAACAAATGGGATCTAATGAAGCTTCAAAGCATTTTCACAGCAAAGAAAGCATAAACAAGACAAAACGACAACCCTCAGAATGGGAGAAAATATTTGCAAATGAAGCAACTGACAAAGGATTAATCTCCAAAATTTACAAGCAGCTCATGCAGCTCTATAGCAAAAACCACACACCCAATCCAAAATTGGGCAGAAGACCTAAATAGACATTTCTCCAAAAAAGATATACAGATTGCCAACAAACACATGAAAGAATGCTCAACATCATTAATCATTAGAGAAATGCAAATCAAAACTACAATGAGATATCATCTCACACTGCTCAGAATGGCCATCATCAAAAAATCTACAAACAATAAATGCTGGAGAGGGTGTGGAGAAAAGGGAACCCTCTTGCACTGTTGGTGGGAATGTAAATTGATACAGCCACTATGGAGAACAGTATGGAGGTTTTTTAAAAAACTAAAAATAGAACTACCATATGACCCAGCAATCCCACTACTGGGCATATACCCTGAGAAAACCATAATTCAAAGAGTCATGTACCAAAATGTTCATTGCAGCTCTATTTACAATAGCCAGGACTTGGAAGCTACCTAAGTGTCCAGCAACAGATGAATGGATAAAGAAGATGTGGCACATATATACAGTGGAACATTACTCAGCCATAAAAAGAAACGAAATTGAGTTATTTGTAGTGAGGTGGATGGACCTACCAGACTTACCAGAGTGAAGTAAGTCAGAAAGAGAAAAACAAATACCATATGCTAACACATATATATGGAATCTAAAAAACAAAAATGGTTATGAAGAACATAGGGGCAACACGGGAATAAAGACACAGACCTACTAGGGAATGGACTTGAGGATTCGGGGAGGGGGAAGGGTAAGCTGGGACAAAGTGAGAGAGTGGCATGGACATATATACACTACCAAACGTAAAATAGATAGCTAGTGGGAAGCAGCCACATAGCACAGGGAGATCAGCTCGGTGCTTTGTGACCACCTAGAGTGGTGGGATAGGGAGGGTGGGAGGGAGGGCGATGCAAGAGGGAAGAGATATGCGGACATATATATATGTACAACTGATTCACTTTGTTATAAAGCAGAAAGTAACACACCATTGTAAAGCAATTATACTCCAATAAAGACGTTAAAAAATAAATAAATAAAAAATAATAAAAAACAACAGAAGGCAATAAACGGGAAATAAACATTGAAAACGTGAGGGAAAAAACATGAAATAAGATATAAATAAATCCAAATCAAGGAGCAACCATGATTTAGTGTAAATAGATTAAATTCTCAGTTAAAAGCGAAGGTTGTCATTTTTTAATCCAAGTATATGCTAACCACAAAAAAAGAGAAAACCATAAGAATGCAGAAACATTGAAAGTAAAAGGATGAAGTCAGCCAAGTAAATACTTAATTAAAAGAGAGATTTACAAAACAGAAATAAAGTCACAGATGTAGAAAACAATCTCATGGTTACCGGGGGTGGGATAAATTGGGAGATTGGGACTGACATATACACACTACTATATATAAAATAGATAACTAATAAGGACCTACTGTATAGCACAGGGAACTCTACTCAATACTCTGTAATGACCTACATGAGAAAAGAATCTAAAAGAGAGTGGACATATGTATATGTATAACTGATTTACTTCTGTACAGCAGAAAGTATCACAACATTGTAAATCAACTATATTCCAATAAAAAATTTCTTAAAAAAGAAAAAAGTCACAGAAAAAGAAAGGGAGCTATCATATCAGGGAAAATACATTTTTAGGCAAAAAAGTATTACTTAGACATTAAAAGGATCATTGCAAATTGATACAAAGTTCTATTCACTAGGATATTATAACACGTACGAACTGTATGCTACTAAGAAGTAGGACTTCAAAAATATTGATAGAAGGCAAAAGGTGAAGGAACCATGGGAAAACTGGCAAACCCACCATCAGAGGGAAATTTTACACACCTCTCTCAGTAACTGATAGATAAACAGATAAAGTATCACCAAGGATTGGTGGATTTTCCCACTCAACATCCATTCTAATCTCTCTGTGGTATATCTTCCTGGACTGTGGGGCTAGAAACCTAAAACTACATTTCCCAGGTTCCCTTGTATGACCCAGTTTTCCTGGGACAATCATGTCTGTGCCCATTTTCCTGGTAATTATTAACAGCACCTCCTTTTTACACTCAAAAGTGTCTGGTGTGGATACTAAATTATATAGTTACTCTATTTATATGTAAAACACCATAAACGCAAAAGCTTTTTTTCAAGCGTGCTATATTGGTGACTCAAATATCAATAGCCACATTACTTTCAATGGTATGATTTTTCCAAAAAGGTGAACTCTTCTGAACGAAGCAAATTACAATCTTCTCTTGCATTTACATGATGGTGACATTTCTGGAAAATTCAGTGCGTACTAAAAGCATGCAAAAAAATCTTTAGTGCTTACATATAAAACGGAGATTGAGTCTGGGCTTAGATCATTTTCAACAGGTTTTCCACCTAAACAGAAGTTCAGAGACAATCATGCAGGATGTGAGACAATTCTTCACTGCAGGAAGCTATTCTATACATTGCAGGATATTAAGCATTTACTGTTTCTCACCCACTAAGTGCCAGTTGTGCATCGCCCCATTATTGTGACAAAATCAAAACACCCTCAACATGGTGGCTTCACCCCAGTTTAGTACCACTGAATGTAGATGACGGAGGCTATTTCAGATTACAAGCGAACATCCATCCAGAACTTGGATCACGTGTCAGGGGCTCTGAGGCCCTTCTGTACATCCTGTTTTCCTGCAAGTAAAATGCCTCCCCTTAGACTCTGAAATAGTGGCTGGATTTACTATATCTCTACCCCAGAAGGCATTTCTAAAAATTATCTTTTTATAAAAAAAAAAACTGTTCTAGAGCAGTTTTAGATTGACAGGAAAAAAAAAAAAAAGGAAAGATAGTACAGAGTTCCCATATACCCCATATCCAGTTACTTCTATTATAAATAACTTACATTAGTATGGTACATTTGTTACAATTAATGAACTAATGTTGATACATCATTATTAACTAAAGTCCATACTTTATTCAGATTTCCTTAGTTTTTACCTCATGTCCTCTTTCTGTTCCAGGATCCCAGCCAGGACACCTCATTACATCTAACGGTCATGCCTTCTCAGACTCCTCTAGGCTGTGATAGTTTCTCAGACTTTCCTTGGTTGTGATGACTTTGACAGCTTTGCAGAATCCCAGTCAGGTATTTTGTAGAATGTTCCACAGTTAAAATGTGTCTCCTAATTAGACTGGAGTTATATGTCTTTTGGGAGGAAGATCCCAGAATTAAAGTACCATTTTCATCACATCATATCAAGGGTACCTGCTATCAACATGACTTATCACTGTTGATGTTAATCACCTGGCTCGAGGTAGTGTTGGTCATATTTCTCCACTGTGAAATGACTACTTATTCCCCTTTCCATACCGTGCTTTTTGGAATGCACAGCTCACACTGAAGTGTGGGGAGTTATGGTTCCCCTCCTTGAGGGTAGAGTATCTGCATAAGTTACATGGAATCCTTCCACATGGAAGTTTTCAACTCTCTCCCAGTTATTTATTAATCAATTGTTTATATCAGTATGAACTCATGGTATTTAGTTTTATATTTTCGGTTATGATCCAATATTATTTTATTTATCTTGTTTTTCAGATTGTTCCAACTTTTGCCATCAGTTCCTATGTCCCTTTGACATACCTCGATTATTGGCACTGGGGTGAGGCGGGTGGTTTTGGTTTTGGTTTTGGTTTTCTTGGCTGTGCCTCGGGGCTTGTGGGATCTTAGTTCCCCTACCAGGGATTGAACCTGGGCCCTCAGCAGTGAAAGCGTGGAATCTTAACCACTGGACCACCAGGGAATTCCCCGGCGTTTATTGTTGTTGTTGTTTTAGAGCTTCCTTACTTTCTGGCACTAGAAGATGCTCCAGGATCAACTTGTAAATATCCTGTCTCTGTGCTAGAATTAGCTATTTCTTTATTTCTTATACTGGAGAATGGTGTTCGAACCAAGATCCAGGTGCTAAGTGTACTGGTTGCTACAGGGGTAGCATTGCTCCTCGGTCCTCTCAGCTGACAGAGCAAGGGAATACATGTGTGTACACTAACCCATGAATATAATCATATATATAAATAAATATTACTACACGTAATCATCTGTATTAGGCTAAACACGAGTTCATACTATTATCTCCAACTCTCTTACTATGAGAATCATTTTAACCTGCTCTCCTTGCTTTTCTGTAATCCCACTCCAATGGTTAAAAAACCTGGTTCCCACCATGCACCATCCACTTACTTAATCATTTAGTTCCAGTATACATTACAGTAGTATCAAGATTGTTAATCCAGGCTCCCATGGGAAACAACTTTATTAACTAGAGTACATACAATGCTTACGGACACTTTGCCTTTAGCCCTACAGACTCTGCTCATTTCCAAACTTACTTAGGTCAGCACCTTTTTCCTCCACCCCATTCCGTGAGTTGTTTCATACATTTGTAATACAGCTAGATTGCTCTGTCATATCTGTCACATTATCCATTCCATCCTGGAATCCCCTGACTTCCTAAACCATTTTTTAATTTGGATACAATAAGATTCACACTTTGCACTCTAAAGTTCTATAGGTTTTGACAAATGCATTTTTTTTCATATACTCACCATTACAGTGTCCTACAGAATAGCTTGATCACCCTAAAAAACGCCTCATGCTTCATCCTTAAATCGCTACTCCTAAATCCCTGGAACCACTAATCTTTTTGCCATCTTTATAATTTTGCCTTTTCCAGAATTTCATATAATTGGGATCATACAGTATGTAGCCTTTTCAGACTGACTTCTCTCATTTAGCAATATACATTTAAGATTCACGCATGTCTCTTCATAACTTGATAGCTCATTTCTTTTTATCACTGAATAATATTCCATTGTATGGATGTAACATAGTCTTTACATCCATTCACCTATTGAAGGACATTTTGGTTATTTCCATTTTTTGGTGCTTATGGAAAAAAACAGTTATAAACATTCATGTGCAGGTTTGGGTAAGGGAATAAGTTTTTTAATCAGTTGGATAAATATCTACAAGATGCTTGTTATATCATATGAAAAACCGTAATTAAATTTGTAAGAAACTGTTATTCTAGCTTCCAAAGTGGCTGAATAATTTTGCAGTGAATAAGAGTTCCTACTGCTCTGCATCCTCGTCATCAATTGGTATTGTTAGGTTTTTGGATTTTGGCCATTCTAATAGGTGTGGAGTGGTATCTCACTGTTGTTTTAACTGACAATTCACTAAAAACAAATGATGTTTAGCATCTTTTCATAGGCTTATTCGACCTCTATACATCTTTTTTGGTGAAGTATCTGTTCAGATCTTCCTTACATTTCTTTAATTGGGTTGTTTTCTTATTGTTGGGTTTTTAAAGGTTTTTGTAAATATTTTATACAAGTCCTTTATAAGATATGTGTTTTGCAAATATTTTCTGCCAGTCTATGGCTTGTCTTTTCATTCTTCTTAATAGCATTTTTCACAGAATAGAATTACTGATTTTAATAAAGTTCAATTTATCAATTTTTCATGGATTAGGCTTTTGGTATTAGATCTAAAAACTCATAACCAGGGGCTTCCCTGGTGGCGCAGTGGTTGAGAGTCCGCCTGCCGATGCAGGAGACACGGGTTTGTGCCCCGGTCCGGGAGGATCCCACATGCCGCGGAGCGGCTGGGCCCGTGAGCCATGGCCACTGAGCCTGCGCATCCGGAGCCTGTGCTCCACAATGGGAGAGGCCACAACAGTGAGAGGCCCACGTACCGCAAAAAAAAAAAAAAAACACACCTCATAACCAAACACAAGGCCATCCAGATTTTTCTCCCATTTTTCTTCTAGAAGTTTTATAGCTTTGTACTTTACACTTAGGTCTACGATACATTTTGAGTTAATTTTTGTGAATGGTTTAAGATCTGTGTCTAGGCTCATGTTTTTCAATATAGATACACAATTGTTCCAACACCATCTGCTGAAAACATTATCCTTTCTCCATTAAATGGCCTTTGTTCTTTTGTTAAAGGTCAGTTGACTATACTTGTGTGAGTCAATTTCTGGGCTCTCGCCTGTTCCAATGATCTATGTGTCTATTCTTCAGTATTGTGTTGGTTATTCCATATAAATATTAGAATCAGTTTGTCAATGTTAACAAAATAACTTGCTGGGATTTTGAGATTTTTTTTTGAATGTATAGATCAAGTTGGGAAAAACTATGTCTTAACAATATTAAATGCTCCAATCCATGCATACAGAATCTCTCTCCGTTTATTTAGATCTTCTTTTTTTTAATGTTTTAAATACTGATTTTTATATTTTCTGAATACAGCTCCTGTACTTATTTTGTTGGAGTTACACCAAGTGTTTACTCTTGTGCTACTGTAAATAGTATTTTTAATTTCTAATTCAACTTATTCCTATGTATATAGGAATGCAGGTAACTTATAACAGAGTATTCCTAATTCCTCCTTCCCATCTCTTATGAAAGTGCTGTCATTCCTTTCACTTATCCGTATGCTTTAATCACCCAATACATAGTTATTATTAATGCTTTAAATAAATGGGTATCTTTCAGATCAATTAAGAATAAGATAAATAAAAGACATTATCTTTACTCCTTTTCTAACACTTTCTTTATACAGATCTGAGTTTCTGACCTATATCATTTTCCTTCCGCCTGAAGAACTTCTTTTAACATTTCCTGAAAAGAAGATCTGGTGGTTATAAATTCCTTCACTTTTTGTTTATCAGAAAATGCCTGTATTTCTTCTTCACCTTAGAAGGAAAATTTCAGCAAATATAAAATTCTGGGTTGGCTGAGTTTTTCTCTCAATACTTTATACATTTCATTCTACCTTCTTTTTGCTCATGAGGTTACTGATGAGAAGTTCACTGTAATTCTTATCCTTGTTCCTCTACAAGTATGGTGTTCTTTCTTCTAGCTTCTTTCAAAATTTTCTCTTTGTCTTTGGTGTTCTGCAGTTTGAATATGATATGTCAAGCAGGTATTTATTCTGCATAGTGCTTTCTGAGCCTCTTGGATCTGTTCTTTGGTGTCTGTCATTAATTTAGAAAGTCCCTGGCCATTATACTTCAAATATTTCTTCTGTTCTGGTCTCTCTTTCTTCTGCTTGTATTCCAATTAAACATATGTTACACCTTTGAAATAGTACCTATGGTTCTTGGGTGATGAGCTCTGGTCTTTGTGGGAGTTTTTTCCCATTCTTTTTTCAACTTGAATTTTAGTTGGGGAAGTTTCTATTGACCTATCTTCAAGCTCAGTGATTCTTTCTTTGATTGTGTCCAGTCTACTGATGAGACATCAAAGACATTCTTCATCTCTGCTACAGTATTTTCTTTAGTTCTAGCATTTCCTTTAATTCCTCCCTAGAATTTCCATTTCTCTGCTTACATTATCCACATGTTCTTGTATACTGTCTACTTTTTCTACTTTTTTCACTAGAGCTCTTAACTTATAAATCATTGCTATTATTTTAAATTCTTTATCTGATAATTACAACATCTGTGTCATACCTAAGTCTGGGCCTGATGCTTAGTCTCTTCAGACTATTTTATTCTTGCCTTTGGTAAGCCTTGTGGTAAAGTATGGGAGAGAGGAAGCATTCTATAAACCTATGATTATATCTCAGTTTTAGTGGACTTTAGTCTCTGGACTGTGACCTTCACAAGTGCTTCTTGTAGCTTTCTCCTGACTTAAATGAGAATGGAAGGCTAAAGGGAGTTCGAGTGGGAGGAATGTTCTTTCCCCAGTGAGATAAGGTTCTGGCATTTTCCCCTTGGAGAGTAGGCCTTGGTTAGGGAACATGCTCATGGCATATCACAATGATTACTCTTCCCCTCCCCTGCCAAAGCCACGGGGAATCCCTCTTGAACCTTCACCATGAGAACCTGGTAGTGTTCCTGGAGGTGAAACCCACAGAAGTGTGAGGACCCCCTAAGACTACAGCACCAGGAGTTTCTCACTTTCAGGCTAGCTCACACTCAGCTTCCAGCAATTCATCAAAATTATCACTTTTACTACCAAAGTTACCTGCAGCTTCTACTTCAGATAAGCAGATCTAAGCTATGGCTCTTTGGATTCACTTTTCTCTCCAGATTTCAGGGTGGTGATTTGCCCTGCAACTTCATTTCTCTGATAGGTCTCAGAAAAGTCATTGGTATATAGTTTATTCCAATGTTTCTTGCAAAAACAGAAGTGGTGACTTTCAATCCAAAGATGTTTCAGAGCTGACACTGAAACTCTAAAAATTATCTATTTTAATTAGAAAAAAACTTAAGATTGGCAGGATGTAGTCATTGTTAAAGCGGAGTGACAGACTCATAGTTGTTCTTTATAAAATCTCTACTTGTAGAACATTTGAAAATTTTAACAAAAAACGTTTATTTTTAATAAAAATTATTGTTAAGTATCTGAAACAGGGTAGCTTTAATAGGCACAGAGGAGGAAAAAACAGTCATAGTCAACAGTATTTACTGAATATCCAATATGTGCCAAGGACTGTGCTAAGATAATTAGGATACAAGGATGAAGACTACTGTTTCCTGCCCTCATGGAACTGATTGCCTTTTGGGAACAGCTAGCATTATGTAAGTAATTATGAATTAATTATTGTGCTAAGGGCTACAAAGGAGGCTTTTTCATGGTGCTATGGAAGCAGATAACAGAGACTAAAGAATCTAACCTGGTCTGGAGGGTAAGAGGAGGTCATCTCAAAAACAATCAGAAGAGACATTGCAAGAGGAGCCCCCATGCTGGGCCTGTCTTCAGGAGACCCAGCAGCCTGGATGGAAGGTATAACCTGAAGTTAGTCAGGCTGGACCTGAGGGCTGGCCTCCAAAGGTTGAACATAATAAAGATAATGTTAAAGGTAAAAAAGAGTGAGAATGTTTCAGAAGAAAGCAAAATTTCCATAAATTGGAATCCCAAGTAACCTCCTATCCCTCCTGACCACCTGAATGTAGACTGGACAACCAAGTGAGATTTTCACAATTCATTCTTGTTTCCTATAATATTAACTTTTCAATGAACCCTCCTTCCCTACCTATTCAAATTCTCTCTGGGTACCAGTAAGCTCTGGATTTACTTGTTCCTGGAGTAATCCCCATAGAAGAAGGGTTGAGACTTCATGTTGGACAGAGATAAAGACAGAGGAGCTAGGCAATTAGAAAACAAAATTGAAATTTTGGAATTCTGCACACAGGTGTGCCATGGTTGCAACATATAGACTAATGCAAGATACATGTCTCTTCTGTGTAACATTTTTTTCCCATCTGGAAAACAAAAATTATGCCACTTACCAGCTCTAGTGTGGACTATTGCTAAGCAAGTTGAACAATTATGTCTATGAAAATATTTTCTATCAATTTATTACATAGCCTAATGATAATTTATAATGGTAATTATTAAAATATAGACTGATATCAACATTTAGAGCAACATCTAAACTTCCCAAGTTATCAATTTATAATTTTTCAAATAATAGCAATTAATCATCTTTATTATTATGGCTAAATGATAATGATTTGTAATATAGTATCATATGTTTGCTCTAAATAATAAGAGAAACACTAATCTATTATGGTGAAGATAATAACACTAATAATGAAAGACCGATGATTGCTAATCACTTTATATTATTGGTATTAAAATATCCAATCATCAAAACTCGGGGACTTTCCTGTTGGTCTGGGGTTAAGACTCCACACTCCCTATGCAGGAGGCACAGGTTTGATCCCTGGTGGGGAACTAAGATCCCACACACCACACAGCGTGGCCATAAAAACAAACGAACAAAAAAAAATCAGGTGAAATAAAACCTAGTGAAGGCGTATGGCAAAATAAGTGACCCATATTCCCCAAGTATTTCAAATCAGGATTCGAGGCCAGGGGTTTGCCACATTGGCTGCCCATTAGGAAAGACAAGACTGGGGACCTTTTTAAAAATACCAATGCCCAGTACCCCCCCACCTCCCCACCCCCAAGAAACTGATTTAATCAGACCAGGTGTGGCCAATTTTTTTCAAGTTCCCCAAGTGACTCTAACATGCAGCCAGAGTTGAAAACCACTGCTTCTTGATGTTTGATTTTTACACCTGAGAATAAAGATCTATTTGCTCCTGGGGCAAAATGAAATTCAGAAACCCACTTGCCCAGCCTCTGTCAATCAGTTCTGTGTATAGCAGAGGAATGAGTTGTTAGTTTTAGTTGTCAAAGCATTTTCTTCACGGAAAAGAAGTACATTAAAATACCAAATTACGGTATTTACATATTGCATGTTTTTTTCCCAACTGCGTTCCCATAGCAACTAAATCCATTCGCTCCCTACTTTCTCCTGAGTTATTTTCCATCGTGAGCCATGCTTTATTAGTGAGGCAAACAGTCTGCCCTCTGAAATGACTGTTTTGCTGTTTACTATTTCTTTGCCAAGGAATTCAACTCTACTTGGCATCTTCCTCCCTCCTGTGCTACCAGAAGTTGATAAAGTTGGCTGCTGGTTTGGGCAGAGATCGTGTCCCTGCCCACTTTCCTCAATCTGGAGCAGTCCCTGGGTTTTTTCTGATGAGCTACTCAAGAAAAGTCAAGTGGAGAGGGAAGCTTCCCTCAGGGAACCTGGAACTGGAAAAGGATGCAAGAGAGGGAATCCCAAACAGGGACCGAGTTGCTTAAATTGACAGTGGACAGAGGGTAACCCAGCTCCCAGGGACCTCCCTAGGCTTGGTCAGGCAGGGTCACTGGCAGAAAGGAGTCACGGCTTGGGAGCTGGACACCCTCGAGCAGGGAGAAAGTGAGTCCTGCTCCTGTCATGAAAGCATCACTCAGTCCCCTGAGAGGAGGCCCCAACTAGGCGTAGGACACTGAGATCTCTTTGTGATTTCACCCAGACAACTTGGCAGACTGCAGGGCCTGTTAGTTTGTTTGAAACTATGAGCATTTCACTTGCTAATGGGGCTCTGCTTTGCAAGGGGACAGGGATGCCAAAGAAGACTGCAGGAGGGAGGCACCAGGCCCGGCGCTTCGGCGCAGCTCCCCTCGCTGACACCTGCCGCCAGGATGGACCTGGGCCACCAGCACCCGAGGAGAGATGAGGGCCACCAGACACCTGGTGACGCTTCAGAATCTCTTCTCACTTGCTGATTCAGAAGCCTACTCTGTCCAACAGCGCTAATGGAGAAAACTTGTTTCCTCCTTTCTCCCAGGCTCCAAATAAAAGTCAGAGCTGTGGTGTAGCTGCCCCGGGGCAAGGAGGCTGGTAACCCAGGCGGCCTCAGATGGCAGCAACAGAAATCACAGGCAGTCAGAGTTTCCCTCTCACAGGCAGCATCCAGGGGCGACTTACAGATGTGCATCAGTTCCACTGCTTACTGCCAGGTTCTGGGGGTCACTGATACGGTCCTTCAGGACTCTTCCACCAACATCATTTATTCAAGAATAACTCCCTATATCAGTTGGGGTCCCAGAGGAAACAGATGCCATACTTGAAATGGGTAATTTGAGGAGCGTTTAATGAAGGGACTATTTACAAAGGTATGAGCAGGGATACCCATAACATAACATAACACAAGAGATGGTGTGTTACGTCAGAGCTAGTACTAGAAGGGCACCGCTAACACCCGAGGCCCTAACACGGAATCCAGAGGCAAGGCTGTATGGAGCTGACAGGAGCTGAGGCCTTCAGCTGAGGGAGGCGGCCAGCATGCCATCAGCACCCAGGCATAGAGGCAAGGAAATGAATACCTGGACCTCATTCTCCTCTCTCCCTTCCATCTGCCAGCAGAGCTCACAGTGCCAAACCTAACTGGAAGTTGAGGGCAAGGCAGCTCATTGATCTGGTCCACACAGGTCAGCCTCCTGGGGCACAAAACAAGGTGAAGTGGGGGGGGAAAGTGTCTGGGAGGGCAGATAAAGACATCAAGCATCCTGTCTTATGCAGCAGAGCCACCGTGATACCCCATTACAGGAATACATTTGTTCCACCATTGTCAGAGCCCTCCCAAATGCCAGCAAATCCCAAGACAACTGTGTCCAGGGGGTCGAAAGGGAACACTGAGAGTTTGTAATATGATGTTCGACCACAAAGAAGGCAAGCGGAAGCCTCATCTACACAAGAACATAAAGGTGATACTGAGACTATAGACTCAGCATCCCAGCCCTATTCAGTGGTACATCACTGACTTGAATCACATTGCTGCTCGTGTTTTACACTTTTCCTGCTCAAAAGGAAATCACAAGGACCCTGATATGCCCACTTCACGTGGAACACCTGCCTGGTTACTTATTTAGGAAAAAAAAAATGTAAAGGGAAGCCCAGTTATTCTGAAGTTTGGTTTCATTTGCAGCACTAATTATGAACAGGCTTTTAGAGTCTGACAAGATGATACTTGATTAGGGAATATTACTGAGCCAAGAAAAGAATGAAATCTTGCCATTTTTGACAACGTGATTCTAGAGGGTATTACGCTGTGAAATAAGTCAGACAGAGAAAGATAGATACCATATGATTTCACTTATATGTAGAATCTAAAAACCAAATGAACAAACAGACCAGAGACAGAGTCATAAAAATAGAGAACAAACAGGTGATTGCCAGAGGGGAGGGACGTGGGGGCAGGCGGTGAGGAAACAGGTGACGGAGACTAAGAGGTACAACTTCCAGATACAAAATTAATGAGTCACAGGGATGAAACGTACAGCAAAGAGAATACAGTCAGTAATATTGTAATAACTTTGTGTGGTGACAGAAGGCAACTAGACTTCTTGTGCTGATCATTTAATGCACAGAAATATCGAACTAACATAGTGTTGTAGGTCAGTCAGTAAGATAAATAAATAAAAATTTTTAAAAAAAGATGATACTTGATTACTGAAACTCCTATGTCTAAGGAAAATCTGCAGGATGAGTGGTCCACATTCTGGTGGAGCTCGGATAAGAGCAGATATTTGAAACGATGTACAGAGTATACGGAGGTAAGAGCAAGGTGCTCTTCTGCTACCTTCGAGTGGGGTGAGGGGAGGCAATAATGGTTACAACATCTGTCCTACCTGATTTAAGCAACCTGTCCGACGTTCTGTTTTGCCTGCTTGTATTACAAGGAACCTGCAGAGTGCCTACGTATGGCTCAAAAAAAGATGCTCTGGCCAAATGCTAATGGTGACTGTGGGAAGTAGCACAGGATTTTTCAATTCAAGGTCACATGCAAACTTGGTGGTGTGTTCGTTCCCTACTGCAATTTATTCATAAAAATTCATAATTTCCTGGATTTCAAAACCAGGTCAAAGATGTATGCTTCATCAGTTTAACTCTAGAATTGGCCCACTTTAAGGTTAAAGAAGACAAAATTTACCAAACTGGTCAGAAGAAGGTAACACAGGGTGGTAGAAATCAGATTCTAATTAATTTGGACTCTCCCTACTTCATACTGTTTTATTTACTACGTTCAATTTTTCCTAGTTGTTTGCTGACTGGGCGTATCATGCACTGGTCACATAAGGATCATTCTTCTTTGTAGTCCATAGCTATGGTGACCATATTTTCCCAAGTAAATATTAAAATTTACCATCTGGACTCATACTAACCTGGAAACATATGGTCACCATGGTTATGATACATACGGAGGCACACTGTGGTTAACAGCATCCACAATCGTAGCCAAAAATACCCGCTCCAAAGCCTCTCTTTAACCCATGAACCTGTTCTCCAGGAAACCTGATACCTGTGATTAGAGGGGTTCACAGTAAGTTCAGACAAATGGAGGCATTTGTCACTTCCCTTGTACTTTCATCCTTTTGCCTTCCCATATCCAACAGCTACCCCTCTCCCATCCAAAACAATAGAGCAAATACACTGAACACAAACCAATACAGTCCACTCTGCTCTTAAGCCACAGAATCGCTCCACTGAGGTCTTTAGTGAACCACTTCGCCCAGACAGCCGAGGTCACCCCTGTTCAGACAAGCGCCTTGGTTTTCAATCTTTCCTCTCTTCTCCACTGCAACTGAGGTTCAGGTCTCCACAGCTATGTTCTCCTTCTAAGACCCAGGTTAGTCCTAGGAGGCACTTGGAGAGCCACATGTCTTGTGTGGCTGTAGAGTAGGTTCTGGGGAGAACAAGGAAGACTGGGCCCAATGGAGAGGGGGAAACTGATTATCCTCCATCCACTGGGACTGGAGTTAGATACAAGGCCAAAGATTTTTGTAATTTTTCCGATAGCACCCACAATAATAGCCTATAATAGCAACCACCAGTGAGGAGCTATCACTGGTTTCTAAGCAGGGATGTGAATTAATCAAAGACAATTTCGATGGCAATGGGAAGGATGAAATGGGAGGGATGGGGAGAGAAAACTGCAGGTGGGACACCAGGTGACAGATGAGAGCCCAACTCTAGCAGTGTCTGTAGAGAAGAAAAAAAAAAAAAGAGAATACCTAGAAAGAAAATTTCTCAACAGAGTCAAATGCTGTAGAAAAGTTAAAGAGAATAAAATTGTTTGAATTTAGCTATTTGACCTTGTGGTTGGTGTCAAGAAAACTAAAAGGACATAATCCTGTTTCTCAGAAAACTGTCACTCTAATTGAGGAGCCCAAAATGTTAATGAAACGCTAAAGTATCTAGAACACAATTCAGTGTCTGTGAAATATTTCTTAAATGACGAAGATGTTCTTCCATTTTTTTTTCCTTCCCACCTCTTCACACTTCTTTTTTCTTCCTAGAGACCTGCCTTTTCCCAGATGACAAAAGGTTGCCACAAAAGTCGATATTTTAGTTTAAAAGTCCCCTTCACTTACAGATATTTTTCTTTCTTTGGGTTAGTTTAAACCTCACTTACGATGTTAAATGCTAAGTGAGTTTTATTTTATTTTATTTTAAAGATCATTTCACTAGGGGAAAAAAAAACGAAGATGAGCTGGAGGCAGAAAGGTAAGTTAAGAGATTCTTGTACTACTTTTCTGGTTATTTTAAGATGCTACACCATCTTCCAGGTGCCAGAGGATGAGTATTTACTCCTTACAAGGTAAATTCTAACTCCACTGGAACAAAAACACAAATATGCAGCTACAATCAAATCTTTTCCCCAAAACTCTAGGCTTAGGACTATGTGGTCAGCTGAATTCCTGGAAGACATAGTTCCTCAAAGGGGATCCGGGGCTGATCCAGGAAGAAATAATAAAGCTGTTACTTAAAGTATTTGCAACTAAGCACAAAATACAAAGGTGCTCAAGGTGTAATGTTATTAAGCCGTGAGACTGATTCTGTAAAGCACACAGGAACAACCAAGAAAAAAAAACCACATCTTTTTTTATATTATAAAGCAACTATCAAATATCATAAAATCCTCTCATAGTCTTCTGTTTTCTACCATGAGCCTGGTTTCACTTTAATACCCCCCAAACCACTCTGTGGAAATGTTTTACGTGTCAACAAAGAAGCAAACAGTAACCAGAGTAGACAAAGAGAAATTTAGCTCAGACTTACAGGTTTATATATAGAGTGGCCAGACATTCTTTTCCTATTCTGCCCTTTGCACTTGCATTCTCTAGATCATGTGTCTAAATGCTACGCTGTATGCTCAAATGCCTTTGAATACAATGTATTACCTCCTGTTGAGACCCACATTGTTCTCCCCTGATTTTCTGGTAGTCTTCCCGCCCTCTATTACTAGCGCAGTGGTGGGTTTTGTTTTTATTCCTCAGCTACATACACTAAATTCCATCCGGAGCACTTATTCGCCTGGCTTTTTTTGGCATCTTTCCACGTGCATCTGCATTCCTGTTAAGGGTAACATCTTCATCCCTTTCCATTTCCCCTCTTTTCCATTTCCTATGGTTTTCTCTATTTCTGTTCTTTGGCCAACCCTCCCTGCAGCTACATGTATTTTCAAATCTTCCCTGTATTTTTAAATTATCTTGGTATTCTCAGCCTTTGGGCTTTCAGGATTTATTCAAACTCTCTCATTTTTCCTCTGCCGCCTTTCCAATTATTTCTGGGTCTCATTTTGCATGGTCTACCCATAGCTTCCTTTTAAGTAAAATTTACTTTCTAAATAGTGAGATGCTTTACCAGGAGACATGCTTTCTGCAACCTCTCCTTGCAGCACAAATTCAAAGTTTTCAAGATGAGTGATCCACCCATCCATGTGCTTCCATCTGAAGTATCCAGAGTTCTAGTATCTCCCCTTGTCATTAGTGATATAGACCATATTTCCCTATTAGAAAATGTTCCCAGAATTGGGAAACTTAGGCTAAGAGTGAGCCTGTGCCAACGGCAAGGTACTGGCGTCTCTTCTCTCAGCATACTACATTGCTTGCCTTCCCCATTATCTCATCGTCCTTCCCAAAAGGACTTTCTGAACTTCGCACAAGGCACATACACACACCACACAGACTCACTTGGAAGCCTGTTAATGAAAATTAACCAGCAATTATCCTACAATTCATGGGGTCCTCACTGTCTTCTTATTGATCTTGACGATCAGTAGTCAGATATCTGAGTTCTGTAATTTAAGATTCATCTTCCTTCTCTTCTCTGTGAGCTGACATATCTTGATGAAGCCCTCATTTAGTAGGGACAGTATTGGCATCTCTATGAGCACAGTATAAAATAATCTTTAGCTCCCACTTAGCTTTAGTTCAAAACACAAAGTTTAAATGCCATAAAAAACAGATTTCTGGATCATTCTGCTTAAAGCTTTACTTATAACAACACTATGGACATATTCTAAGATAGTTCTACCTCAGAAAAAGGACTATAAGAACATTCATAAGATGCCAATTTGAACCCATGCATTAAATTGCCTTCCTTGCGCTCACTTCGGCAGCACATGTGCTAAAACTGGAACGATACAGAGATTAGCAAGGCCCCTGCACAAGGATGACACGCAAATTTGTGAAGTGTTCCATGTTTTTATATATAATGGAATATTACTCAGCCATAAAAAGGAACGAAATTGGGTCATTTGTAGAGACATGGATGGAGACAGAGACTGTCATACAGAGTGAAATAAGTCAGAAAGAGAAAAACAAATATCGTACATTAATGCATATTTGTGGAATCTAGAAAAAAGGTACAGATGAACTGGTTTGCAAGACAGAAACAGAGGCACAGATGTAGAGAACAAACATGCACACCAAGCAGGCAAAGAGGGGATGGAATGAAATGGGAGACTGCAAGTAACATATATACACTAATATGTATAAAATAGATAACTAATGAGAACCTGATGTATAGCACAGGGAACTCCACGTTTCTGTACAGTAGAAACTAACACAACATTGTAAAACAACTATACCCCAATAAAAAACATTTTTTTAATCCAATTGGACATTTATATCAAATATTAAACATTTTCTATCTCCTGGTTACTATTATGTACTTAAAGATTCTGTTAGCAACTTAAATATGGTCTATTTTTCATGGACCTCACCATCTCTCTTGGGAGACTGGTAGATATAACTAAATATGCTTAATGAATTAATCAGCATGAGGGACAAAAGTCACAACTGATGACATGAAACACATTATAGATGTAATTCCTGCTTTCCATCTGATTCAACAAAGAGTATTTGATGACTGAACTTAAATTAATAATTCTTTGTAATGAACTTACAGTAGGTGACTTGTGTTGTAAAACATAAAGTCATTTGTATAAAACGAGTAATTTTTGTTATCTCACAGGGTATTCATTCCTATTAAATGACATAAGGTATAAGTAGTGTGCAGTACCTTACAACACAGCTGTGACAATTAGAGCATTACATCTCTGTATTAAAGTTGGGCAAATCAAAAAAACTTCCCTTCCTTCCTACATTCCCAATGAAATAGACAAAAGAAATTAAAATGAAGGGGAAGACATCTATATCAGTCCTGGAAAACAGCAAAAGTTGTGACAAATACTTGTCAAAAATTGTTGTGACTTCTTTGACTAGGAAAATATAAAATAACAAAATTGACTCAAGAAGAAGTAAGAAATATAAATAAGATCAAAGATACTATAATAAAAATACCATCAAATAATTGTCAAATTATAGGGGCTTCCCTGGTGGCGCAGTGGTTGGGACTCCGCCTGCCGATGCAGGGGACACGGCTTCGTGCCCCGGTCTGGGAAGATCCCACATGCCATGGAGCGGCTGGGCCCGTGGGCCATGGCCGCTGAGCCTGCGCGTCCGGAGCCTGTGCTCCGCAACGGGAGAGGTCACAACGGTGAGAGGCCCGCGTACCGCAAAAAAAAAAAAAAAAAAAAGAATTGTCAAATTATAAAGGACATTTGGCCTGGGAGGTTTTATAAATCTTCAAGAAGCAAGAAATTCTGGACTTCCCTGGTAGTGCAGTGGTTAGGAATCCACCTGCCAATGCAGGGGACACGTGTTCGAGCCCTGATCCAGGAAGATACCACATGCCGCGGAGAAACTGAACCCATGCGCCACAACTACTGAGCCTACGAGCCACAACTACTGAAGCCCGCGTGCCTAGAGTCCATGCTCCACAAGAGAAGCCACCACAGTGAGAAGCCCACACACCACAACAAAGAGTAGCCCCCGCTCGCTGCAACTAGGGAGAGCCCGCATGCAGCAACAAAGACCCAATACAGCCAAAAATAAATAAATTAATTATTTTTTAAAAAGCAAGAAATTCTAATGCTATTTAATGTGTTAGACTACGAAAAAGATCAAAATTTTCCAATTCAATTTTAAAAACCAAATGTCATAACTCTGTTACCAAAAGCCTGGTAAATACAGCACAGAAATCTCTAGACCAACAGAATTTAGGAATGTTTGCACAAATATATTGAGAAATTTTAGCAAATCACACCAGCAACAATTTTAAAAATAATAAGCCATTAAAGATGATTCCAAATTCTTTGCTATTCCTCCCATTGGAAGGTGGAGTCTAATTCCCTTCCACTTGAATCTGAACTGACCTCAGCAACTGGCTTGACCAACAAACTCCAGCAGAAGTGACACTCTGAAACTTCTATGGTTAGGTCATCGGGCACCTTGCAGCTTCCATGTCTGGGATCATTGTTTTTTCAAGCCAGAAAAGACGTAAGAAATGTGACAACTCGGGCTTCCCTCGTGGCGCAGTGGTTGAGGGTCCGCCTGCCGATGCGGGGGACGCAGGTTTGTGCCCCGGTCTGGGAAGATCCCACATGCCGCGGAGCGGCTGGGCCCGTGAGCCATGAACGCTGAGCCTGCGCGTCCGGAGCCTGTGCTCCGCAACAGGAGAGGCCACAACAGTGAGAGGCCCGCGTACCGCCAAAAAAAAAAAAAAAAAAAAAAAAAGAAAGATATATTGTGTTTCCAGATAAAATTACCCAATACCGTAAAGATTCCCACAAAATTTATCTGTAAACTCAATGCAATTGCATTTAAAATCCAATAGGACATTTTTAAGTTGACAAAAGTATCATACACCTAGAAGATAAACATGTAGGAAATCTCAGAATACATTTAGCAATATGGAATTGGTTAAGATAATTATAGTAAATCCATCCAAAGCAACACCTTGTACTTCGAAACGTTTGTGTAGCTATAAAGTTACTGACATGGAAAGATCGTCACAAAATATTATGTTGAAAAAAACTGCAATATGTTTAGTTTGAGCCCATTTGGGTAAATTAAATAAACAAATAGAAAAATAAAGTATTTATACAGCAAAATATCAATAGTTATTATCGCTAAGAGATTACAGATTTTTTAATTTTTAAAAATTTTGCTTATATGATGTTTCTAATTCTTCTCCAATGAACATGTTATTTTTGTAACTTAAAACCAAAAATGTGGGCATATTTCTTAAGTATACCCACTGTCGACTTTGCATCCTTGAGTTTATCTAAACCTTTGCTTAAATTCCATCATATCTTGACCTAACTGCTTCTTGGAATAATCAATCATGACTTTACTATAAACATGTAAAGCTGCATTTTCTTTTGTCTTCAAACTACCTTCAGTATGTTTCTTACTCTTATTTTTCCGAGCTGTTACTCACCTGATTCACTCCCTTCATGACTGTAAATTTTTTATCACAGCCCACTCTACCTTCATCTTTCCAGACTGAGAGTGTTAAGTAGTCAGCCCATCCTCATAAAGAAACACTGTCTTGCTCCATCTCTGTTTTTACAGCATCATTAAAATGACCACATGGCCAGAACTGAGCAGTATATTCCCAATTTATTTTTCCCTTACTTCCACTGTATAAGAGTTATTCCCCCAAACGTAAAAATATCATCCTCCATATAATTTATAAGAATATTTATTGAGCCAAATATGTGTATGGATTTCTTCTGCACTAACCACTGGGAAAACAGAATCTCTCTTTAGGTCAAGTTCACTGACAACATCTATAACACCATAGCTTTTTACCCCCCAAATAGACATAGATTTGTCTAGAGTGCACAGGTATCCCAATTCACAGGGAAGGTCTTTTGTGAATCAATAAGTGCTCTGCCAGTGTCATTTTTCTTGTTGTCAAAATGCCATAGTAAAGGAAAAAAGGTCCCAACTCAGCCTGTGTAAATTGTTAGTTTTAGGCTCTTTTCAAATTACTCTCTGTTGCGTGAGGTGGGGGAGGGGTGCGCTGCTCAGGCACAAACACACAGAATGTCCGAAATGGTCTAAATCAATGTGCAGAGCTACCAAGAAGAAATGGAACATCTACCGTTTGAAGAGCCTGGGAGCGGGGAGGAAACAGGAGAAGACCAGGTGGCAGGCAAATACGTGGAGGGTTGAGGAAAGGAGTCAAAGGGCACAGCTAGCTAGCCTGGCTGCTAATGGAGCAGGCGCATAAATGTAACAGCTCCTGCATGAAGAGAGCGAGCTGGTGGGACACCTGTGAGTCACTCTGATTGTCAGCAGGAGACTGCTTGCACAGACCAGGGACAAGTCCACTCTTCCGCGTGCACTATTTAATGTCACACGGGAGGGGGGTGTTGATGCCTCGCTTCCCTTTCATTTCTTCTCACCCAGACTGCAACAGCCTCCCAATACAGTTCCATTCCTCTCCACTTCCTCTTGCACATTTGTGTCAGAGTGATATGTTTAAGCAATTTCTTATGTGATTGCCTTTATTAATTTTTTTCTTTTTTAAGTCATCTTCTGGTGCCTCCTGCTTCCTCTGCAAGCCTTTCAGGATAGAGCAAAAATCCCATCACGTGATATATAAGGTCCTTCCAAACCAGGCTCAGCCTACGCCCGGAGACTCACGTTATCCCAGCTCCCAAACCCTCCCCTCGCCTTTGCTGAGCATCCTTCTGCACCGAAGCCTTTGGCTTCCTACCTCCACTTGTCGAGTATCACCCACCCTTCTTAAAGACCCTCCCCAAGCAGCCAACTGGGGACCAAATAATCAACTTTTTTCTCTTTTCCTTTCTATTCTCGAAGTACTTTCGGTGAACCTCAATAAATCCCTTAATACAATAATAAAACAATAAGCACGTACAGAGCATTCATTAAATATTGGGTATCTTGCTGAGCACTTGTCTTAATTAGAGATCCTTAGGTTGTGGGAAATAGAAACTTGCTTAAACCAAGAAAAAGGGGATTTATTATAACAACTCAAGAAACCCAGGGCAAGACATATAATCAGGCTGCCAGAGGGACTGGAAAGTGATCAGAAATCAAGGAAGCTTCTCTGTCTCTCTCTGTCTCTCTCTCTCTGTCTCTCTCTGTCTCTCTCTCTGTCTCTCTCTGTCTCTCTCTCTCTGTTCTCTCTGTTCTCTCTCTCTCTCTCTGTCTCTCTCTCCTCTCTCTCTCTCTGTCTCTCTCTCCTCTCTCTCTCTCTGTCTCTCTCTCTCTCTGTCTCTCTCTCTCTGTTCTCTCTCTCTCTCTCTCTCTCTCTCTCTCTCTCTCTCTGTCTCTGTCTCTCCCCCCCCCCCACCTTTCTCTCATTTTACAATGCCTCTTCCTGGTTGCTGATAATTGCAAAGATCTTCCTTGCAAAGAGAGAGTTGCAAAGATCTTCCTTCCTCCCCTCCACCAACTGCTACAAAACTATACATATGACTCCATTCTATTCCAGAGTGTTGAGTGAATATTGCTTATGAGTGCAGATCATTATGTATGAAAATAATTGTTGGAAAAAGAACAAAAGTAGATTATCTGTATTAGGTAAGCATATCCTATTTAATCAAGTCTAAGATTCCGTTGATTGTGAGACACACCTCCATTTTATGTATCAACAACAAAGAAAAAAATGCTACCTTTTATCATTGTTAAGAAGCTGTCAACTGTAAGATACATTTTTATTTTTAGAGATGCTAAAATGTAAAACAATGATTCTCGATGAAATAATATATAGAGGCAATAAATGATAAGCTGCCTTTGTATAGCACCTAAGATCTCAAAAGGAGAGGTTGTTTACACCATCTTCTTGGGAGATGGCCAAAATCACGAGTTAACTAATACACAAGCCCCAAGTGGAGGAACCAGCAGCTGGAGATCAAACCAGAAGCTGTCAGAAGCTCATCCCAAAGATGTCATCAATGGTAGTCCATCAGTAATTAAAGGCCTGTTGGGTCAGGCCTTAGAGACCACCCAGATAAGACCTGCAGAGAGCTTGTCACAGGTTTTTGACCCTGAGCAGAGGAAAGATTCCTCAGTGTCTACTTCTTGGTCCCTGAAGCAACTCCACTCAGGAATCGAGACGCTCAGGCAAACGGTGACCCTGCACCTCACCACCAAGGTAGCCGCTGCCCCTCTCCACTATGTTCCTCCCCTGGGGTGACCAGTGTGGTGGCTCAGAACCACCATGACTTCTGCCCATCTGAGCCTCTGCTGCCCGCTCCTACCACAGCCCAAAAATAGGATGTCAAGACCAGTTGTCTAACCGGGGACTAGGAGGACAGCTACAGAACTCTTCACAGAACCCAACTGTCTCCTTAAAATGGTTTGACTCACACTCAGTATTTCTTCTAAGATCCGTCCGTGTTGTTGCATGACCTGCGGTTCATTCGTATTCACCCTTGCGTAGTATTCTGCCACGTGAAGGTACCACGAGGCATTCACCTCATCTCCCATAAATGGCCATTTGGTTGACTTCCTTTTTTGTTTTCTGTTATGGAGGTTCTATAAGTCATCATACCTGTCTGTTGGAACACATGTGCAAATGTTTCTCTAGAGTATAAACCTAGATGTGATTGCAGGATTTAGACTACGTTCATATTCAGCTCCACAAGATAATGCCAGGTTGTGCCAGTTTATATTCCTAGGGGAGATATATGAGTTCCCATTACTTCAAACTCTACCAACAACCTGAAATTGTCAGACTTCTTAATTTTTGCCCATGTAGTAGAATGACGGAAACATACATCATTTATCATCGTTTTATAAAGTTTAAACAATACTGAATAATAAATTGTTTACGTATATGTGTACTTGTGCTAAACACACAAAAAAGTATTTATATATACACACACACACACATATATACATACTTGTGCTAAACACAAAACTCAGGATTGTAATTACATCTAAAATGAGCCAAGAGAATTGGATTATGTTTATATAATACAGGGACTTCCCTGGTGGTCCAGTGGTTAAGACTCTGCACTGCACTTCCACTGCAGGGGGCACAGGTTCAATCCCTGGTCAGGTAACTAAGATCCCGCATGCCACACAGTGCAGCCAAAAAAAAAAAAACCGAATACATATATAATGTACATACAATATATGTACAGTATCCCTATTTTTACTATTCAAATAACATAATAAAATAATATTTTGATTGCTTTATTCTCTATTCCCACAACACTGAAATAGTGGCTGCAAATACCTTTGAAATTACATTCTTACTGTCTCATCATCACGTTAAAAAAAAAAAAAAAGTTCTTCTCTTCTTGCTCCAGATAGAAAAAAAATCTCAGAAAAGGACTCTAATTGGCCCAGATTAGATTATGTGTTCATCTCTGAGCCAATCACTGTGGTCAGGAGTGATAAACATTGTGATTGGTCTATCTTGTGTCCACCTCTGCGGCCAGAGAGGTAGAATCTGTTACCATAAAGGATGGGGTTACCATAAAGGATGGGGTGTGTCATGAAAATGCAAAGCATGACACAAACCTTAAGAATTAATATCATCAACTTCTAAAGACCATACAAATAATAGGTGGCAGAGCTGGCATTCAAACCCAGATCTGCATGACTCTGAGGCGTGCGCATTAACCATTTCAATTCCAGCTTCTTCTGGATTAAAATATTTTGAGTTTTCTCTAGTATTATGCCAGAATTTTCTTATCTTTGTCCCTCCATCTCTTAGAAATACTACCTGGTACTTTTTAGGTGTCTTGTGGAATTAATTAAATCTCCAAACTATAGATTGCTTATTTGCACATATTCTTATATCAGCCTGGACGTGACCATTTCTGAGACCAGCTCTGTGGGTCTTGTGCTCAGAAGAGAACAGATGGGGATTTGAAGAGTGGGAGGGGGTGGAACATTTTAATTTCAAGAACAATTTTAGCACCACAAAAATCAAAAGGGAAATAGAAATACTAGAATTTTTATACTCAAAGTTGCCTGATGATCAAAAGTGAGCATAAGAGGAGTAGCAAGAACCAGCTAACATACATTTTTCTTATTGAGAAAACGATAACCATCTAGATTTGTTATTTCTATTACATTTTTTCTGATAAACACTTTGGGAAGAAGAGTGGGTTTGCGTGGGGCCAATGGGGACATTTTCTTTGACTGTATTATCACAATTATTATAACAAAAATGTGTCCATGAGATTACTTGCAAATTTAAAAATAAATAATCACTGCCTAAATGCATGGTTTAAGTCTCTTGGCAATAATTACCAGTTTTCTGTCTCTTTCCACTTTCCCCAGCTGTGGTGATATGAAGGTATTGTTCAAGAAACGATCTTTACCTTCTTTATTTTCATTTGGTCATGTTGGTTTTCATCTTGTTTCTTCCAGAGAATCATGTCTTTTCCTGGTACTTGTCTTTTACGTTCCTTTGTGAAGCCTAAAGTAAAGCAAACAAAAAAATCATTTCTTCGTTAAGCGTAATCTTCTTATTTCTCACTATTCATTTTGTCTTGCTTTGGAACGCTTCTGGTCTCCTCTGGGCTTTGGATCTACATATTTAAACTTTTATTTTCATTTCAGTCTTTCAGTCCTTTTGTTCTCCTTTCTCTGTTCCACACACAAAAAAATACATTTCATTTTAAATGACTCACCATTGTATTGCTTCCCCGGCTTTCACAGCCATTAAGTTGCATATAGTCTATTAATTTAGAGTTGTGTTATGCTGTGTTGGTTCAGGCTGCTTCTAGTTTTGTTAAAGGATCTGTATGTGGCTGCAATTAATTTATTTTTAAACATTTTCTTTCTCTCCCTCTGTCCTCTTTTCTGTATTATCCAATCTATTACCCACCAGAGCATTATACGCTGATCCAAACTGTGCCTTATTCCAAATTTCAACTTCTTCTTTTTTCCTCTCCTATTAGACTCATTTTGTTTCTAATTCCAATCCAACTACCCACAGTCTTGCTTCACCAGAGAGTATAATACTGGTGTTTATTCAGGTGATTTTGAAGTGAGTTTTATCCTGCATTCACTAGGAAAAAGGAGAAGGGAGGGGAGTAGAGAAATTGAAAATAATAATTGTTTCAGTCTTGAAACTAAATATTCCCTTTCGGCTATGTACACTGCTGGGATTTTTCTGGGCCCTTAGTTAATCTTCCCATTGCTTTGCCTGTACTGACTTGTGCAGAGAGTAGGCTCAAAACAGCAGTAGAAGAACTAAGAACCCTGACTCAAGACCTCCTAGCCCCTTGCCCTAATCCTTTTCCCTTACTTCTCATTTAGCAAACATTAGGTCCAAATCTACCCTTGTTCTTTGAGCAAAAGAAAGAAGTTTGCTTTCACCATCTTCTTCTCTAGTCAGGTTGATGTAAGCAAAAAAAGAATATGGTCTAGCTGGGCTCTGGAACTTTTTCCCAGATGGCATTACAGCCATGCCACAGGTGCAAGGTCTTTTTAACACACTGAACACATGGAAAGCCTTGGCGCAAGGAGCTAAAGCTAGAAGTTTCATGGAATTCATTAAATCTCCAAACTACAGACTGCTTACTCAAACATATTCTTGTATCAACATGGATGTGACCATGTCTGAGACCAGCTGTGTGGGTCTGGTACTCACAAGAGAACAGATGGGGAAGAGAGCCCACCCTATGGACTATCAGAGGGGTAGATCCTAGAGCATTCACCCACCCCTGCCATGGTCCTCTCTGGGCTGCCCACGAGGTGTGAGATTCACATGACTACGGCTATGGGCATGATGAGTCTGCCTCCCAAAATGAGATCTGTGGCCTCAGTTCTAAAGATCTGAAGCATTACACTGCCAATTATAGTACAGTGCAATGCGTTCTCAGCTTCGGGTATCAGACTCACAGCAAATTTGAGATTAAAATCTTCAACAAACTGTTTTCCCACATGCCTTGTGGAGAGATATGAAGGCCTGTGGAAAAACAAAAGACTTGACATCACAGAGAAGTTGGGTCCTGACTCAAGAGCTCTGGCTCTGTGGCCCTGGTAGACTGGCAGAGCCTATCTCGATGGCCATCAGACTTCAGCAGAGGTTGAATTAGGCTCTTACACACAAAGTCTGTCCCTTAGTCACAAGAGTTTCCACTGTCACCCCCACCATGATTCACTGACCCAAGTCTGGAAATCCTAGGGGCAGGACCAAATCTCACAGAAAACCGTGAATGTGTCCCTAAGTCTTTTCCAGGCAAAGCTAGTGCTTCCTGTTGGTTAAAGTAGACGCCAATGAGTCCAAAGCTTGTGCAATACATGAGCCAGTTTCTCACAGGGGAAAATTCTACTCCGTGGTCAGAAACTAAACCTGTGAGTCTAGCCAGACATTTTGCAACTATGAACGTAATGAAGTTAGTCAATTTTCTATTCAATTTTCTACTGTGTTAGAAGGAATACTGTCACTTTAAATTCTGTGTCAGAACCAGCCTTTAAAGAAGTCAGTGGCTGGAACAAAGTAGCCAGGGGTTATCAATGAAGGACAAGACAGAAAGATTTCATCTGAAAAATCAGGAAAACTACAAGTAACAAAATCCGAAAAGGCTCCTATGAGTAGAGCAAGCCAGATACAGGTTTATTTGTGTCTCTATGTTCTATGGATGCAAAGGAAAATTGATGCGCTTATTGGGAGCTTCTAAACTTAGGGAGGAGAAACTGAATTAAAGAAGTATCAAAAGCAATTGCTAGTGGTGACACTAAAGACGCTAAGAAAAGCTAAATTTCATGTCTTCTCACAGAAAAACATCTCCCCTGAAGCAAGTTCAGGACATCCTCACACTAATAAAGGAAGTGGGATACATGAGAGCAACTACCAGTGAGTTGAGACTAAGATAAGAAGGGGCAGTCTAAGAAAAGAGAATTCTCTCTTTCACTGTGATGGAAATGTTAATTAGTACATTTCTGAAAAGCAGTTTGGCAACATACTTATAAAAATCCTTCAAAATATGTGTTACCTTTGACTTAATAACCTTACTTCCAGGCTTCTACCCTAAGAAAATAATTTAAAATGTAGAGAAATAGGCATGTCACAGAATTATTTATGATTAGACATCTAAGTATATAACAGGACTATACTATAGAAAATTATGCATTTATTTAAATTGCACCTTTAAGATTAGTCAGTAATATGAGATCATGCTCATAATATGTTAATTAAAAGAATAGATGCAATATAAGTAGAATTATCTTAGGTTTGTTTATATATTTTCTGCAAAGAAATACAATTGTGGTTATTGCTCAATTGTAGAATCAGAGTTCATATTACCAAATTTTCCAAAACAAACCAGTATTACTTTTATGATCACAATAGAAGTTATTTTTAAGGAAAATTTTAAAGTTTATGCCACATTGTTGGGAAGAGGGGAGAGCAGAATACAAAATTGTATAAGAAAAAAAAGGTCTAAAAGGAAATACATAAAATTTTTAAGTATTAATTTTTGTTATTTTAGGACTGTAGGTTGCTGTATAATATTTGTTTTCTACTTTTTGGTATTTTTCTATTTTTCTTTAGAGAAAATATATCTTTTTTATACTGGAAGTAATATTTTAAAATTTTCTCATTAAGGATAATGAAACCACCTAAGAAATATATAAGGGACTTCTTTTTATTTGGTCTTTTATTGAAAGATGTAATAAGATGAGAGGGACTTTTCACATTTTTCTATAATTGGCCACCAAACTCAAAGCCAGTGACAAAAACCAAAAAGATACCGTGTGAAAGACAAAAAGCAAGAGGAGGGGCAGCCTTTAAGAGAGAGGACTAAACCGGCTCAGCTACCCTGCCGAGCCCTGCCACCCCTCTCCAGCTTCTCCATACAGACAACTGTGGGATGCAGAAAACTTACGGAGAATCTTCGTAATCATGAGTCACTGGTCTCGCCTAAGGGAAGAGCGCTACTGTTTGCAATTGGGGAAGCCATGAAAATGCACCTCTCAGATGTCCTACTGCAGGGAGTGCAAACAACTGCACCAGCTGCTGCACACTGGAATCTACCATCACATTTGAGCCAAGATCAGGCTTTCCATTGGCTGCTCCCAGACCAAAGACTGAAGCAGCAGGGATGCTAAGGCAGTATCCTTAGTGATAAGGATACCAATTGTAAGGCATACCATTCCAAGAGCCTTGATAAAACTTCCTAGAACTGCACTGAAGTCTAAGACCTTCCTTTCTTTCCTTTCTCCTATGCAGAGGTCAGAGCAGCATCACCATCTGGTGGGTCTCCCTGCTTTCTCCAGCTCCTGCTCCTTTCCTCTTAAAGCATTCCCCCCAATAAATCACTTACACATCTAATCCCATCTTGGCATCTGCTCCTCTGAGGACCTGGGTAACACAGGGCACTCCTCTATCCATTCAATCACCTATAGAACCCAACAACAGAACCATACCAACCATTGGGAGAGTAGACTATCACATGGTTCCCCATTTTTTTGGGTTTCCCATCTCTTTGCAATTTCTCTTCTCCTGATGCTAATATAGGTACTTAATCCCAATCAGCAAGTCTGGTTCGTATGCGTTTCCCATGGGTCAAATGAATACTGCAGCATGTAGATGGATTTGAATGGTGTTGCTTGTACCCATCCAATAGATTTAAACTACTCAGATTTGAAGTTTGATGAGGATTCAGAGTAAGGACCTGTGGAAAGCCTTTGAGAAGGCCCCTGGAAAGGAACTGGGAGCAGCCTCTAGGACATCAGCAGTCCTGGGCCAACAGCCAGGGAACTGGAACCTCAGTCCTACAACCACAAAGATATCCTGCCAACAGCCTGAATGGGCTTGAAAGCGGGCTCTTCCAAGATGCTCCAGATAATGCCTCATTAGTTGACTCCTTGCACGCAAGAACCTAAGCAGAGAATACAGTTGGGCCATGCCTGACTGCTGACCTACAGAAACTATGATATAATAAATGAGTGTTGTTGTAAGCCAATAAGATTGTGATCATTTGTAATGCTGCAATAGAAAACTAATACAAGGAGATTCAACAGCATGTATTTGATAGCAGTAATTGGAGAAAAGTCAACCACTTTGTTTGTGCCTCTACCAAGTTCAGAATACTTAATAAATTAATTACAAAGTTTTATTATCAAGTTTGCCTCGTATTACTAAGTGAATACATTCAAGTGTCTCATAAGCAAATTATATCTATTGTACAATGCAGTGGCTTAAAAATGTAATCTGTTACCTCAAATTATAACTATTTATAATCAATAATCATTCCCTATGGTCTTCTTTTTAAACTACCACATATATGTCTGATACCTAAATTAATGGCACAATTTTTAAAATAATCAACAATCTCCATAGTTCCTGAAGGAGGCAGGAAAGGAAGGGAAGCAAATACAAGGTACAGTCAGGGTACAGTCATTCCTCAGTATCCACAGGAAATTGGTCCCAGGACCCCTCTCAGATACCAAAACCCCTGGATGCTCAAGTCCTTTACATAAAATGGTATATTATTTGCTTATAAACTATGCACATCCTCCCATATAATTTAAATCATCTCTAGATTACTTATAATACCTAATAAGTTTAAATGTAAATAGTATTGTAGATACGATGTAAATGCTATGTAAATAGTTGCCAGTGTGCGGCAAATTCAAGTTTTGCCTTTTGAAACTTTCTGGGATTTCTTTTTTTTCTATTTTTGATCTGCAGTTGGTTGACTCCATGGATGTGGAACCTATGGATACAGAGAGCCGACTACATTCTATCGCTGTCTCTTACTGAGTGAGCTGACAACAACCTCACCAAAAAAATGCAGCTGGTTTCTTGTTTATGCAGGGCATCTCCAGAGAGGTCACTTGGAAGCCCTGCATCTATGAACAGTCCATCGCGGGAAAGAGGGAGAGAATTTATCTGCCAGGTTCTTTCTGTCTACTATCTCCGCTGGTCTAAGGATCCCTCTACACTTCTGGGTGTGTTAACTCCCTTAAACGTCTGGTGTGTTAGTGTTACCCAACCTCTCCAATTAGCCCCTTGCATGCCACTTTCCAACAATTCTTCTGAACTTGGACATGGTAGAAAGGCAGGGGTGGGGTTGCTGCAATTCCTGCCCAATGAGCATGGCAGAGTCATGCAGAAGCAGGGCTCTCACCCTGGAACGACTGGGACAGCTGACAGTGTTTTAGCGGAAGGTGGTGACCAAGGGTTCTCCACTGAGCAAGTGCCCAGGGCCCAAAAGGTGGAGCCAAGCATATCTGAAGATGTCCATTAACTTGGACTTCACAGCCCCAAATCTACTGTTTGCACTGCACCACCCTTCCCATTATCTTGACAACTAGGTAACAGAGAAATGACCCATTCCCCCCACTGCTTCTAAGAAACAGCTACTTCTTTCTTTTTACCACCATCCTTAATTTTGGGTTCCTCCCATCTGGTTTACATTTCTTCCCAGAAAGCTCTTGATGCCCTTATTTCCAAACTCTTCTCTGTACATGAAGCTATTTCTTTCCCACCAATTTTTGTAATCCATGCTGGAAAACACACGCAGAGCCCCTGGGCTCCTGCCCATTCTGCTTTTCATTATTGCAATTGCAATGTGGTTAAACCAGTAATGTGGAAACCATGTGTGTGCGCTTGCAGTGTATTCTACTCCAACATTTGATAAGAGTGGGCTTAATACACACATAGGCACACACAACACACACTTCTCTTCTGGGTAGTGCAGTGTTTGAATGAAGACGTGATGACATCTCTGGGAAAGGAGGAACAGAGAGGAAACGTCTGTGTCTGAAGTATAAGCCTTCCAGTTTCAAAATGAGAAATATTTCAAAAGTAGTTGCACTAAATCCTTATGTGCAGTGGACAAAAACCTTATGAGAAACATGAAAAATTTAAAAATAGGCCATTAATAAATAAAAACATTTTTCCCACAGATAAACCAAGCTTTGAGTGCTTAAGCAAAGGCCTTCTTTTGACATTTACAGGATTCTTGCATTTATATTCAAACTCATCAAAAATTGTCCCTAAGTGACCACACAATCACTTTCTGTGGTTTTTCTTCTTTCCTCTTGATTAGTTTTTCTCTTCAGACCTTTGGCTGACTATTTTGCTACTGTTACCACGACTGAAGTTCCTACCACCGTTAAAAGAAAGAACGATGAATAGCAATGCTGTATTCTCAAGTTTTTTCACCGTGAGCAGGAAAGGACCATTTAGAGATTGATCTCCCCATCAGAGAACCATGTCACCCAATCTCCCTGCTCTGCAACTTGTCACAAGGTTGATTGTAAATATAATATATATGAAAATGAAGGAGGAAAATGTATGCTAAACTTCAGTGGTGGTGCAGGGGGCTGGAAACAACGTTGTGTGGTACATCATTTCATCGGAATTTCTCATTTTCAGGACATTGACTCTAAAATTACTGTAGTCACAGTGTTTAATGTTCCTGCATTGGGATTCCAGAGTTTTTTAAAAAAATGATTTGAAGTCAGAAAAGCAAGACTGACTTATTTGGACCAATGCTGTAGTGTGACAAAAAATTTGCAAGAAAATAAGAAATGCTATAAGCACACACACACACACAGACTTACAGCAAGCTTGATACTCTATCAATAGAACACTGAGAAGGGTGTCAGTAAAAGAAGAAACATAACATAATAGTAACTAGTGAAGCTTAAGTTTGAAGGCCCTGGGAGGGGACCTAGCAACACGGTCAGAGGTTTTTGTGCAATTTGCAAAAATAAGCTATTTTAACCAAAATGGTTAAGACTGCTGTCTCTCTACTCCAATTTCGCATTTGTGTTGAAGGGGAAAAAAAGAGAGGACCCAAATAAACAAAATGAGAAATGAATAAGGAGAAATAATACACAATACCACAGAAATACAAAAAATCTCAAGAGATTATTATGAAGTTATATGCTAACAAATTAGACAACCTAGAAGAAATGGACAAATTTCTAGAAAATACAACCTGCCAAAACTGAGTCAAGAAGAAAGAGACAATTTGAACAGCCTGATCACTAGGAGTGAAACTGAATTTTTAATTAAAAAAAAAAAAAAAAAACTCCCAGCAAACAAAAGTCCAGGACCAGACAGCTTCAAAGAGAAATTCTACCAAATATATAAAAAAGAACTAACACCTCTCCTTCTCAAGCTATTCAAAAAAATTAAACAGGAGGAAACACTCCAAAATTCATCTTATGAGGCCACAATTACCCTGATTCTAAAACCAGACCAAAACACTACAAAGAAAGAAAATCACAGGCCAATAGCTTTGATGAATATAGATGCAAAAATCCTCAACCAAATAGTAGCAAACTGGATCCAACAATATATAAAAAGGATCATACATCATGATCAAGGTGGTTTTACTCCAGGGTAACAAGGATGGTTCAACACATGCAAATAAATCAATGTGATACACCACATTAACAAAAGGAAAGGGACTTCCCTGGTGGCACAGTGGTTAAGAATCCACCTGCCAATGCAGGGGACACGGGTTCGATCCCTAGTCTGGGAAGATCCCACATGCTGCGGAGCAACTAAGCCTGTGCGCCACAACTACTGAGCCTGCGCTCTAGAGCCTACATGCCACAACTACTGAGCCCACGTGCCACAACTACTGAGCCTGCACACCTAGACCCCATGCTCTGCAACAACAGAAGCCACCACAATGAGGAGCCCGTGCACTGCAAGAAAGAGTAGCCCCTGCTTGCCACAACTAGAGAAAGCCCACACAGCAACAAAGACCCAACGCAGCCAAAAATAAATTTTAAAATAAATAAAATTTTTTTAAAAGACCAAAAAAATCACATGATCAACTCAACAGATGCAGGAAAAGCATTTGACAAAATTCAACATCCACTCATGATAAAATCTCTCATCAAAGTGAGTACAGAGGGAACATATGTCAACATAATAAAGGCCACTTACAACAAACCCACAGTCAACATCATACTCGAAGGTGAAAAGCTGAAAGCTTTCCCACTAAATTCAGGAATAAAACAAGAATGCCTACTCTCACTACTTCCATTTAACATAGTATTAGAAGTCTTAGCCTCAGCAATCAGACAAGGAAAAGAAATTAAAAGTATTTAAATTGGAAGGGAAGAGGTAAAACTGTCACTATTTGCAGATGACATGATACTTTATATAGAAAACCCTAAAATCTCAACCCCAAAACTATTAGAACTAATAAATGAATTCAGCAAGGTTGCAGGATACAAGATTAATATACATAAATCTGTTGCATGTCTATACACTAACCCTGAAATATCAGAAAGAGAAACTAAAAAAAAAATCCCATTTAAAATTGCATCAGAAAGAATAAAATACCTAGGAATAAACTTAACCAAGGAGGTAGAAGACCTATACTCTGAAAACTATAAAACACTGATGAAGGAAATTGAAGATGATAGAAAGAAATGGAAAAATATCCTGTGTTCTTGGATTAGAAGAATTAATATTTTTAAAATGAACATACTACTGAAGGCAATCTACAGATTCAATGCAATCCCTATCAAAACACCAATGGCATTTTTCATAGAACTAGAACAGATAATTTTAAAATTTGTATGGAAATACAAAAGACCACGAATAGCCAAAGCAATCTTGAGAAAGAAAAACAGAGCTGGAGGAATCAGGCTCCCTGACTTCAGACTATACTACAAAGCTACAGTAATCAAGACAGTGTGGTACTGGCACAAAAACAGAAATATAGATCAATGGAACAGGATAGAAAGCCCAGAGATAAACCCACACACATATGGTCACCTTATATTTGATAAAGGAGGCAAGAATATACAGTGGAGAAAAGACAGTCTCTTCAATAAGTCATGCTGAGAAAACTGGACAGCTACATGTAAAAGAATGAAATTAGAACATTCTCTAACACCATATACAAAAATAAACTCAAAATGGATTAAAGACCTAAATGTAAGACTGGAAACCATAAGACTACTGGAGGAAAACATAGTCAGAACACTCTTTGACATAAATTGTAGAATATTTTTTTGGATCTGTCTCCTAAATTAAAGAAAAGTAAAAATAAACAAATGGGACCTAATTAAACTTTAAAACTTTTGCACAGCAAAGGAAACCATTGACAAAACAAAAAGATAACCTATGGACTGGGAGAAAATATTTGTAAATGATGTGACCAACAAGGGATTAATATCCAAAATATATAAACAGCTCATACAACTCAATATCAAAAAAACAAACAACCCAATCAAAAAATGGGCAGAAGAAATAAATAGACATTTTTCCAAAGAAAACATACAGATGCCTAGCAGGCACATGAAAAGATGCTCAACATCACTAATTATTAGAGAAATGCAAATCAAAACAATGAGATATCACCTCACACCTATCAGAATGACAATCATCAAAAAGTCTACAAATAACAAATGTTGGCAAGAATGTGGAGAAAAGGGAACACCTGTACACTATTGGTGGGAATGTAAACTGGTGCAGCCACTGTGGAAAACAGCATGGAGGTTCCTCAAAAAGCTAAACTTAGAACTACCATATGACCCAGCAATTCCACCCCTGGGCATATATCTAGAAAAGATGAAAACTCTAATTTGAAAAGATACATTCACCCCAATGTTCATAGCAGCACTATTCACAATAGCTAAGACATGGAAGCAACCCCAGTGCCCTTTAACAGAGGAATGGATAAAGAAGATGTGGTATATATCAATATATATGCAATGGAATACTACTCAACTATAAAAAGGAATGAAATTCTGTCATTTGCAGGAACATGGATGGACCTAGAGATTATTATGCTTAGTAAAATAAGCCAGATAAAGTAAGACAAATACTGTATATCACTTATAAGTGGAATCTAAAAAATAATACAAATGAATGTATATGCAAAAAAGAAAGAGACTCACAGACATAGAAAACAAAATAGTGGTTACCAAAGGGGAGTGGGAAGGGGAAGGGACAAATTAGGGGTAAGGGATTAACAGATACAAACTACTATGTATAGAATAGATAAGCAACAAGGATATCTTATATAGCACAGGGAATTATAGACATTTTCTTGTAATAAATTATAATGGAATATAGTCTTCCAAAATACTGAATCACTACAGTATACTCCTGAAACAAATATAATATTGTAAATAACCATATTTCAATTAAAACATACTAAATAAAAAATTGCAAAAGTAACCTATTTTACCCCAAATGATTAAGATTGCTCTCTCTCTCTCTCTATTCCAATTTTATTGGATGGCATTATACAGGCCAGGAGCATGTGGGGGATCCAACTAAGAGAAAGTTGAGTTGAGGATATGTTTCATTTGGGTTTAACAGAAAAGTAAAATATATTTCAGTGATTCTCAGTCACTCTTGTGTTAGTTGTGTGACCGTTAGTGTCCTGGTAGAGCAATGGCTTCCAGGAGCTCTCAGATGATCCCTGAGAGACACAGAGGTATAGAGGAAGAGATTGCATCTCAATATAAACATGTACCTCAGGGCTCTTTCCCAGAAGTGTATTGGGTAGTCAAAAGAAACCAGTTTGAAATGTAACAAAACCAGAAGCTAATCTACGGAAAATTCTTCTAATCATCAGATCTACTAAAAGATAAGTAGAGGATTCAGATTGCATTGATACCTCATCAAAACAGAAGTTTTCTCCTTGACAGAGATTTTTTGAAATGTGATAACAATCCTAAAAATGTATGCAATACCTTTCTAAACTATCAATATTTTTTTAAAAAAACATCAAAAGAGTTACATTTCTATTTTCTCTATGAAAAGCATATTACAACATTGTTGTCATATGAAGAGGCGATCCAAGATTATGAAGCCAAAGAATGTATTTCTGATGTTGGTGGTATTTGTCAGCTTTTTCAAATTTTTAATTCATTATGATTCTTTTCACATTCCAAATAAATGTTCTTTTCTATCTAATTTAGTAGTCATGACTTCAATTCTCTTGAAGAACTGTGTAAGCTTCTGGCCCCTCACAACATGTACTTCCCCCTCTGTCTGACTCACAGTCTCACTGATGACTCTCTTTGCTTGAGCTACTTCTAACAGCCACACAGATCATAAGCCTCAGTGTCTTTCTTCACCTCCTGGGATCCGAGGGCTTTCACTTCAGCTCCTTTTTAGTCAACCTGGACCATAGTCACATCTTGTTCCTTGTCATCATGTAGAACCCACTTCATCTCCAAAGTCTTAAATTCCAAAGTGCCTATAAGTCAGTTTACGTAGCTCAAACTCTTTTTTTCCAATTTCTTTTATACATATACCTACAGACACACATGCATGTGCACATGCACACCTCTTCCTCACTTTCCATCCTCATCCCAACAATCACTTCAAATATCCCATATTATGTGTACTTCTCTAAACCTTGTCCTTCCTATTCCATACTTCATAGCAATCCCTCTCAAAATCAACCCGGTTAGCTCTAATTATTTTAACAGCTGTGTAATGTTTCACAGTAGAGATACATGATTATGAATTCAATATTTCCCTTTTGATGTCCATTTAATTTGTTTCCTGTTTCATTGGTTGTAACATGAACTGCAACAAACATTCCTTTACCTGTATCTTGATGCTATTATATCTACAGGATGCCCAGTACTTGGGCTGTTGGCTTTAAAGGTATCACTTTTTTTTTTATTTTCATAGATGCTGCCTAGCTGCTTCCAAAGACTAACAATTCACATTTCCATCAGAAGAATATGAGAAACTCCTTCTCCCTGCCTACTCTGCAGCAATAGGTATTATTGCTCTTTCTAACTCTTGCCAATCTGAAGCATATAATAATGACACCTCACTGTTACCTTAATTTTCTTTCCTCTGACCACTAGTAAATTTGAACATCTTTTATTTATTAATCTTTCAGATTAACTCTTTTGTGAGTTGTCTGTTCGTATTCTTGGCCAAATGTTGTGGGGAGGGGGGTGGTCATTTGAGTTTTTCGTCATTCTTTCTTAACCCCACCCCACCTGTATATTATAAATAATTACTCTCTGCTATGCTTGTTGCTAATATTTCTTTCAAATTTACCATATTTCTCCTGACTTTTTTTTTTTTTTTTTGCAGTACGTGGGCCTCTCACCGTTGTGGCCTCTCCCGTTGTGGAGCACAGGCTCCAGACGCGCAGGCTCAGTGGCCATGGCTCACGGGCCCAGTCGTTCCGCAGCATGTGGGATCTTCCCGGACCGGGGCACGAACCCATGTCCCCTGCAGTGGCAGGCAGACTCTCAACCGCTGCGCCACCAGGGAAGCCCTCTCCTGACTTTTTGTGGTTTTTTACATCATTAAATAATCTGTAATAGTATCTATAATGGTGTCAGTCTTTAATTAATTAATTAATTATAAAGTTAAATTATAAATTAATTATAAAGTTCTCTCCTACTCCTTGGTTGCATATAATCTCTTAGATTCTCTTCTAAAATGTTATTTTATTGTTCACTGAAATCTTCAGGCAATGTGGAACTTCCATTTGCATATTTTTTGTGATAGGGTCCAACTTTTTTTTTTTTCTAGAAGGGTAGCCATATATCAGCACTATTTATTAAGTAAATCAGTCATTTCCTACTGAACTGAAATGCTACCTTTATCATATGGTGATTTTTCACATATGCTGGGATATATTCTTGAGTCTATCTACTATTCTATTAGTTCTAGGCTATTTATTTGTTTACTCTTTGCCAGTACCATACTGATTTTTAATATAGTGGTTTTGCTGAATTTCTATTTTTTTCATACTTAGCATTTCTTGGGCATTTACTTTTATATTCGCAACTTGACTTGTTTTAATCCAATGAAAAGTTGTTTGAGAGTTTATTGGAATTATACTAAATTCACATAATCATTTTGGATGATTTGACATTTTATGATATAATGTCTCCCTGTCCAAGAACATGGTATGCCCTTCTATTTATTCAGATTTATTTCATGTTTTTCTATATATGTCCTTTATTTTCTTGCCAAATTTATTTTTTTAATATTTTATAATTTCTTTAATATTTTGTAATTTTATATCACTATTTTGAATGAAATACTTTGCCCACTTCCTTTTCTAGGTGTCTTTATTAGCATAGAGAAAAAAGGCTTTTTTGTTTTCAATTATTTATTGAATCCGGTCACTTACAGAAATTTTATTAATTCTTGTAAGTGTTACTGAAGCCTACTGGGGTTTCTGAGTATACTATTATATCATCAGCCAAAAAAACATAGTGTCATTTATCTCAATTTCTCTAGCACCAAGTTGTATCTAGTACTTAGCAAGCACTCCGTAAATGTTTTAGGAATGAATGAACCAATGAATTAATGGATGAACAAATGAAGTGGGCCAGAGATTATTCATATGGTGGATTAAGGTTCCTTCCATTGTAGCACCACTCCAATGTATTACAGATCTTCCTTTTGAATGCCACAGCCATTTCTTACCTAGAAACCACTTAAGTTTCCAAATCTACAAAAGGAGAAGATGAATAAACATGATGGCCACAGAGAATATGTTCCTGAATAGTGAAGGATCTTCCTGAGTGAATTGTAGTGTGTGTTCCTTGAGTTCCTCTTTTCATTTGCGCTCAGAGAGACTGTAAAGGGAGACTTTGTTATTCTGACCAGGAAAGCAGTAACAAGCTGTCCCTATACTTTAGAATAAGTTAGAAGGCTTAAGGAGGCAAACTAATGCTTTTATTGAGTGAGGGCAGGCAGTTAGTCAAATGTTCACTTGCAGGAGCACTTCAGTGAAAGGTCCAGAAGTACAGACAAAAAAATAAAGGCAGTTTGGGAAGCTTTCTAAATCTAGGAAGAGAGTCAAGGGAAAAAAGTGCACAGATGATGACAGAGAAAGCCAAAGAGTTGCCCATTTATGTATATGTGTTCGTGTACATTTTAGTGGTCATCCATATATTACCTCCATGGCTATGCCTCACAAATATCACATAACAGAATTGAAAGCATATGCTCACCTGTCTAACCTCTGTAAGTCAATTATACTTAAGGAGAGTCAAGCCACTAGGTCTATAATCTCAACCACAGCCATTCACCTTATGGTAGCGATTAGAGTTGTAGGTATAATTTATTACTGAGGGAATTAACCATTATCCATGTTGCAATCTTGATATTTCAACTCAACTAAGTGTCAATCTGCATCATAATAAATAATAAATAGGCCCCAAATGCTAGAAGCTTCTGATTTGATGTTATAAGAATATCACTTAATCCTGGAAGAGGTTTTCCAACAAACCACAGTAGCTCCCTGCTCTTTCACAAAATTAAAATATACATATACATGTATGAAGGCACGAAAAATTTTCCACTGCAAGAAACACCTTTGCTTTCAAAGACAGAAATGATGATCACCAGGCTGGAGAGCAAAGTTCTCCCCATAAATTACCAGCAAGAACTCCAAGTACTAAGACAATGAGGAGAAAAGAGTATGTTCAAGCTGCAGAAATAAATACAAACACAGCTTACAAGACATGGTTACCAAAAGGGTGACCAAACTGTTCTTCAACGGAAAACAAAATGTTTCTCTTAGAGAATCTAAAGGAAAATCCCTTGAGAGGCAGACAGAGTACCAACGTAGTAATTGGCTAACTAATCCCAAATACTGCATCTGAGCTAACAGCACAAAGCCAAATGAGGAGCATCAGCTTCTACACACACACACCAGGCTACTGGGGACGTCTGATGCTTTGAAACATCTCTTCACATTTTTAGCTAATGAAAGGTTTATAAAGAAAATGTATCCCTCTACATAAGCCTAGCCCCATACACACACGAGTGCATTGGAGATGTGGCTCAGGTCTCCAATTTGCTTTGTGTAGCAGCTGGCACCCTGATGTTTGGCCTTTGCTCACAAGGCTAGTCCTGATGGAAGCGCTGTTGCCATTCCTCTCTGAGAACCTGCATCCTTCTCATCTATTCTGTATCTGCCAGGCTTAGAAACACTTTCTTCCTGGGCCAGACCATGCTTCAATTCTTTTGATCACCATGACATAGAATTTGAAAACACTAAGAGACAGACCTCTCAAAATGGGTCATATGACCTTAATTCCCTATCAAAGGCAATGCTAGGAAGAGTCCGGACATTACCTGTATTGCTGCCTGGCCTCTGCCCAGCAGTAAGAATGTTCAATCATACAAATGATCCTGAGTCTTTGAGCTGGGCTTCTTCACTCAGCAGTTAGGATAGGCAACAAAGGGTCTTCCCTACAGCCCAGAACAGGGCCCCTGAAGATGACCAAGAGAGTCACTCCAACAAACAGAAGGGGTGCTCTTTGCTTTCTCTGGGGCAGAACTGTGATTTCAGTTTAATGTAAGGCAATTAGAACATCCCTTTATCTGTAGACTGACCATTTCGACAATCCTGGTTTACACCTATTGTCCCTGAATAATTATTTATAGTGCACCTTTGCACTCTCGAAAAGTTCCACTGTGGAATATGAATTATATTGTCAACCTACTTACTCAGGATTCCAAGACAAATACCTCCTTGATCCAGCCAAGGTAGCATGAGCACCAACAAGGACAAACAGTGTTCCTAGGTGACTTGAAAGAGCAGGTTGGGGACTTAGAAATGGTACTCATTCTTCTCTGGTGCAGATATCAACCCTATCTTTCTGTGAGGTTGCATATCACTGAAAAAAATTAATCTGGAGATCTCATCTATTCCCACTGAAAGAAAAATTTATTATAAGACAGTATCAGTCAGGGTCCCAACAGGAAACAGACAACCCACCTAAACTAGGACCATTCAAAGAGAGTATATTTATGACAATGTGGTTATAGGGGGACCGCAAAGGATAGTACGTAAGCCTAATGCTTCATGCTAACCAAGCTGTCATCATGATAGGCCCCAGGAAGAAGGGGAGGGAGAGCATCTTGCACAACTGGCTTCTTGAGCGAAGGAGAGACCCCTCAAGACACAGCTCAAGCCTCCCTTCTCTTATGAACCAATCCCACAAACCATCTGGCCCATGAAGATGCCACCCTGAAGGACAAACTGCACCACACATCCAGCTCTTACACATGCTGTGTTCTTACACACCCTTGCACAGTACGAATACGTCCTGTCTTTTCATCTAGACCATGAACTCTATGAAGGCAGAGACCACATCTCTTATCTCTGTATCACAGAGATCTGTATCACAAGCGTTGTAACACCAGTGGCTCTAAACCTTTTATTTTTCCAACATAGCACATAAAATCTATGACATTCATAGACAAGACATTCCCCACATGTATTCCCTGGGTTACACATAATTCCCACTGTGCTCCACCATTTCTCTCCCACTCAAGCTAGCAGAGCAAAATGAAGATGAGCGAGGTCAGGTCATTTTACAGATAGTCTTGAATCCACTCTGTCTTTTTATTCCAATGTAATATTTTTTCTTTTTTAATTAATTAATTTTTATTGAAGTATAGTTGATTTAACACTCTGACTTTTAATGTAAATTATATACAGGCTTTGATGATCTGATACTATTAAGTGATGTCTGGCAACACATCTCACAACTGCTCCTGCACACTGTGTCTTAACAGCACAAGTTCATAATGTGTTTGATGGTGAGAAGCAGGAAGGGGTCACCAAGTGGGTAGGAAGTATGGAAGAAAAGGCTGTCTCCATCACTTCACACACAGGTGCAGGACCATAGGAGAGACCCCAACCCTGGGATGCTATTGTTGGATCGAAGAAGAGATCCCACATTTACAAAACCAGAAGGGAGGAGCTAAAACGTGCCTTACACACTACCCACTCCACCCCTGAATTTCACAGATGAGGAAATTGGGTTATGAGGTATTCCTGTGATCACACAAGATACTAATCAAGGCATTATTGGAACCCTGAACTCAACTGAAGACAATTTAAGAAAAAACAACAACAAAACTCTTTTCTTGCCTGGGAATGAATGAATTCATTTGTCCTTACTGAATGCATATATTTACTGAGTGTCTGCCTTGTGCCAGGTAATGGGGATAACACAGTAAACAAAAAAAAAAGAAGGGCCTGCTCTCAAATGGGGGTAGCATTTTATCTAGGTCAGCGAAGACTTTCTGATAAAGCAATGTAGGAGCAGAGAGGTAAAGGGAGGGAGGGAGTCACATGGGTCCCTAGGGCAATAGTGTTCTAAGAAGCAGAGCAGTGTGTGCTTGGCATGTTCCAGGTGAGAAGCCATTGTGACTTGTCTGGAGGGGGAAGAAGGGACAAGGGACTAGAGATGAGATGAGAGATCGGGGTGGGAGTGGGGGTGGCCACATCATGCAGGGTCTTGCATTTTACGGCCAATGAGATGGGAAGACACTGAGGAATTTTCAGCAGAACTGGAGTATAATCTATGTCTTTAAAATGTCAGTCTAGATAGTATGTGGGGAAGAGACTTGTCAGATCAAGGGGAGACGCAAGGAGGGAGCTAATGCAATGATCTAGGAAAGGGATGGGAGCAGTTTGGACTAGGGTGATAGACATGAGGTGATGAAAAGTAGTCAGATTCTGAACATATTGTTACAAGACTGCTGACAGAATTTGAGGATTGATTGAATGTGAAATGTGAGGGGAAGAAGGGAGTGACAGATGAGGTCCAAGTTTTTGGCCTGAGTAACTGAAAGATTGAAGTGGACACTTACCAAGAAAGAAGAATGAGAGAAAGCAGGTTTGAAGAGGAAGGTCAAGAATCTTTCTGAACATGCTAGTTAGATCTGCCTTTTAGAAATCGAAGTGGGTCATCCAGCAGGCCAGTGGACACACAGGTGTGGAGTTCAGAAGAGAGGCTGGGGGGCATCTGCACAGAGGTGGCATACTGAGTCATCCGACAGCATGTGAGGGCAGACAGAGAAGAGCCCAGGACCGAGCTCAAGTTCAAGTACTAGGTTGCCCTTCCCAAACATCACATGTGCACTTTAACTGAAGACTTTCTGCAGACAGTGGCTCTTCTTTCTCCTTCACCATCAGCTGAAGGACAATTCCCTGGGAGAATGTCAATGAGCCTCTCCTTTCTACTTCAGGAAGCAGCACTCCCCTTTCAGCCTGCTTCCCACTCCAGCAGGAAGAATGGTGAAGGGACAAAGGAACCAGCCCAGAGAACAGGAGCACTGCCACTGTGGAATGGTGAGTACGAGAGAGAAGTGACACCTCCCAGACCTCTCCTAGACATCGATGACTAAGCCATCCCCAAACAGAATAGGCAATGAGAGAAGCAGAGGCAAACCAAGTCAGCAGGTGAGCAAACTTCTTGATAAGGGGCACATCCTGACAAGGGAGGGAGTCTGATCACAGCCCAGAGTGGTGATGGTCATGTCCTTCACGCTATAAGGGATGACTGGCTATAAGGGCCGAGAGTTACAGATACTGCAAGTTGAACCATTTTTGTTGCCAAGGACAGAGCAACAGCAGCAGGTCCTGACACTCAGCTGAGGCAGGGGCTTCAACTGGGCTCTGGGAAACCCCTTATGGGTTATTTAACTTCTCCAAGAATTGGCTTTCTCTCTACTATGAGTTGGAAATGGTTAAATGGAGCTCCTTTACGGAGAAAATTGTTCAGAAATAACTTATGAAGAATTAGCTTCTGAGTAAAAATAGCATCACCACATTAAGTTTTAGACAGTTAAAAATAGGTAAACTCCCATTGTGATGAACTCAAGGAACTTGCCAATTATTTTAATGAACTAAAATGGTGTAAAATTAACACATTGCTAGAAACCAGGTTCCAGGTTGAGGGATCTGGAGGAGAAAGAATGCCAACATCCGGCTTCTGTTAATAAATCCACAAGCAAAAGGGAATTGAACCCAGCAGGGGAAAGAAATATCAAGAATACACAAATACATATATTCCCCCTTTCTTTCACTGGATGCTGGGCCTTTGTTTTATGTGCTTTTTTTAAATTAATTCTTTGGAATATGATATGGCACCTAATTAGATGGCTAGACTTTCTAGGTGGAGAATAAGAGTTACTGAAGAAAAATCACTTCTATTAGAACAAACCTGCTAGGAAAAGCTCAGCTATCCTGTCATCCACAAGGCAGGTAGCACACAATCAATTTCTCTTAGTGAAGAGAGAGAAACAAGGAGCAGTGTCACACAGAACTTGTGCTTGAACTTGAACATCAATCATTTATTTCTCTTATATGGGCAGTAACTCTATCAGATGATTATTGCACATGATTGACTGAAGACAGAGTAAGAAAGCACTGTTTGCAGAGTATAACAAAACAGCCATAAGTTATCATTCTGAAGTCAGAGAGAGAGATATGTCCATATCCTAGCTCTACAAATTTCTAGCTGTGTGACCTTGAGCAAGTTGCTTTACCTCTCTGTGTCTTGTTTCCCTCTTCCTTAAAATGAAGAAGTAGCACCTATCTCATAGGGTTATGAGAATTGAATATGATGATAAAATGTACAGTACTCAGTACATACCTGAAAGCAGCTATTAACTAATTATTATTAATTAATAATATTAATTATTAATTAATTCATATAATGAATCATGCAAAATTTTTTACTGTCTAGAAAATTTTCTTATAATGATATTTATTGTGTTGGGATTTAACTGAGAAAGACATCAAGAGACATCTGAAATGCCAATGCAGCTACCCTGGGGTTCTCTGGTAAACTCAGATCCCTAACGGGCATTTATAAAAGAAGGAAAGAAGGATACAGAACCAGAGCAAGCTGTTTTTAGTAGCATAAACTGAGTGCTTGGCAATATAACATACAAAATGAATGAAGGTTTGCCTCATAGAAAAAAAGATCAGATTTGTGGGTGGCGGGGAGGGGCCACGGAGAGGGGATTGGATGAAGGTGGTCAAAAGGTATAAACTTCCAATTATAAGATAAATAAGTAACAGTGACAAAGACAAAAAAATTTTAATTATCTCTTTAAGGAAAAAGTATATGATATTGATGAAGTACTGTAAGACACCATCAGTATTCTAACTAAAACTTGCCATTTGAAATTTCAAAGATGAAATGATACTTAACAAAAAACAAGAATTGGGAAAATCGGTTCAATGGCAGAATTTGGATTAATCTGTCTTCAACATCCTGCGGAGAGGGAGGCCCTTCTGGAGTAAAAAGGCACTGACAACATTGTTCACTTATCCACATTCCAGCAAGGATGGACGGCTGGCTGCTGGAAAGGGATTGTACACAACAGGCCAAGGGATTAATATAGTATGATGCACATAGCCACGATGCGAGAATTTTTTGGTCAATGTTTAGCAAAATCATTATGTTGGAGAACCCATTTACTATTTTGTTATGAATTATACATTGATTAGGGTTGCCAGATTTAGAAAATAAAAATACAGGGCATCTGGACTTCCCTGGTGGTGCAGTGGTTAAGCATCCGCCTGCCAATGCAGGGGACACGGGTTCGAGCCCTGGTCTGGGAAGATCCCATGGGCTGCGGAGCAACTAAGCCCATGCACCACAACTACTGAGCCTGTGCTCTAGAGCCCGCAAGCCACAACTACTGAGCCCACATGCCACAACTACTGAAGCTCGCGAGCCTGGAGCCCGTGCTCCACAGCAAGAGAAGCCACCGCAATGAGAAGCCACCGCAATGAGAAGCCCACACACCGCAACGAAGAGTAGCCCCCGCTCAATGCAACTAGAGGAAGCCCACATGCAGCAATGAAGACCCAACACAGCCATAAATAAATAAATAAATATTTTAAAAAATACAGGGTATCCAGTTAAATTTAAATTTCAGATAATAATAATAATTTTTAGCATAAGTATGTTCCATGCAATATGTGGCTACCCATCACTAGGCCACCAGTAACTTGTCACTTAAGTAGGACCGGATGCAGGGAAGGAAGCAACTGCCTTCAGTTTTGGCAGACAGCACAAGTTCTGTGTGACACTGCTCCTTGTTTCTGAGGAAGGCATTCAGCATTGATCACTTCCACTGAACTAGTCCAGTGGTTTCTAAACACACACACGCACACACAAGAGTTATTTAGAAACAACTTTTGATGTGAAATCCTAACATGTTAAACAGATTTTTTTCTAAAAGGAGGGTAAGGACCTCTGGTTGAATGGAGAAGTTAGGGGTAGGATGGAGGAAGATGGACGGTCTAGATCTCTGCCCACTTACCATCATCTCTGCCCTCATAGCAGCCCCAAAGGATCTCCTTGGAACAAAGGGACTCTACAGAACAGATGTAGAACATCAATCATTTATTTCATCAGGCCCACCAAGTCTTACTTAAAACTGAATGTCCAGATCCACTTAATGTAAGCCTTACTTGAACATGTCCTTGTCTATGCCAGAGTTTCTTCTTACTGCAGACAAAATCATCAAACTCCCACAAGAGAGACACTGGAGTCCTATTTGACTCATCTCAGTCCTTCTTCTGCCATAACCATTCTGTTGCCACAGTCTGCTCTTTTTTACTTTGCAACAACTGTGCCTCTGTGACATGAAAGAAGCAGCTAAAAACAGAAAAACTCTCCCCAACAATTCTTCTTATCCACATGGTAACAATTATCTAGGAATTGAAATAAACTTCCAGACGCTTTAAGTAAATTTTCTAGTCATCCTCTAGATACTTACTAACACAAAGACATAGCCAACACTCTCCACCCACTTCCTCTGAGAGTTGGTTTAGAAGAATGTTCTCATCGTGGGTACAAGAAACACTGCTGTCACACAGAAGTCTTTTCCCTCACCCATTGCTACAACTATCTGCAAGGCTGCCATGCCATCTCCTGCAGACCCACCTCCATTTGGTATGTGAGGAATGTCCTTGAACACACTTTTCAGGTTTATTCAAATCCTTGTTATTCTTGCCCTCCATAATGTATTTTCAACATACTTCTCCCTGGCCCCTGTCTGGGAGTAATCATCCACTATGATTTTACCCCAAACCATTCTCCACAAAAGACCTTATATTTTTGAAAGAAGCACCACAGAGCCATTCCCAGAGCACATGGAGAACATCCCTGACCAGCTTAAAAAGCCAACTTCAAACCAATGGACAGCTACTTTTCATTTAAGGATATATGTCCATTCAGTTTGCTCATTTAAAGTTATGTGCCTACAAAAAAGCGACTAAAACTAATTAGTGAATTTAGCAAAGTTATAAGATTCAAGATCAATACACAAAAATCAATTGTATTTCTATATACTAGCAACAGAGAATCACAAATTGAAAAATAATAGTACCATTTGCAATACCATCCCAAAAAAGTAAAATAGGTAGGGATAACTCTGACAAAACATTATGCAATACCTGTACTGAAAATGACAAAACAATGCTGAGACCAATTTTTAAGGACATAAATAAAACCATGTTCATGAATTAGAAAACTCAATAATATTAAGATACTAATTTTCTGCAAATTGATCTAGACAGTCAATGCAACTCCAAGAAAATCCCAAAAAATCAGCATACTAATTCGAAAATTCATATGAAAATTCAAAGGACAGATAGCAAAAACAACTCTGACCAAAAAAGAACAAAGTTGGAGGACTAACAGCACCTAATCTCAAGACTTATTATAAAGCTACAGTAATCAAGACACATGGTATTGGTGGAAAGACAGACAAACAGATCAATGAAACAGAATAAAGAATTCAGAAATGGAATCATAAACATACCCATTTTTGAAAAAGGTGAAAAGGCAATTAGTGGAAAAAGGATAATCTTTTCAACAAATGGTGCTGAAACAACTGGATTGTCATATGCAAACGAGAAGGAGGAGAAAAAGAAGGGGGAGAACTTTAATCCATATTTCTACACATGTAATAATTAATTTAGAATGGTTCATTGATCTAAAACTATATGAGACTAAACCTAAAACTATAAAACTTCTAGAAGAAAACATATGATAAAAGCTTTGTGATCTTGCATTAGACAAAATTTTCTTAGATAATGACACCAAAATCCATAATCCACAAAGGAAAAATAAATCAATAAATTAGATTTCATCAAAATTAAAAACACACACTCTTCAAAAGACACTGCTAGGGTAATTAAAAGAGAAACCACAGAATGGAGAAAAGTATTGACAAATCAAATATTTGATAAAGGACTTGTAACCAGAATATATAAAAAACTCTTAAAATCAATAACAATAAAAGCAACTCAATAAAAAATGATCAAAAGGTTTGAACAGACACATCACCAAAAAAGACATATGGATGGCATATAAGTACATAAGGAGATGTTCAACATTATTAATCATTACAGAAATAAAAATTAAAACCATAATGGAATGCCGCTACATATCTATTTGAATAGCTGAAATTAAAAAGAGTGAGTACACCAAGGGTTAGTGAGGATGTACAGAACACATAACATTTATATACTTCCTACAGGAATGTAAAATGCTAAAATTGTTTTGGAAAACAGTTCAACAGTTTCTTAAATAAACATACACCTACCATATATCCAGCCATTACATTCCTAAGTATTTGCCTAAGAGAGCTTAAAGCACATGTTAATACAAAGACATGAACATGAATGTTCATAGTAGCTTTACTGCAATAGCCAAGAACTAGAAACAATTCAAACACCCATCAACAGATGAACAGATAAGCAATCTGTGGTATATCCATCCAATGGAATACTATTCAGCAGTGAAAAAGGAATGACCTGTTGAAACATGCAATAACATGAATAAATTTCAGAATAATTATTCTGAGTGAAAGGAGTTATACTCCCGCCCCCAAAAAAAGAGTAGGTGCTGTATGATTCCATTTACAGTAAGTTCAAGAAAATGCTAATTAATCCATAATGACAGAAAGAAGATCAGTGGTTGCCTAGGGACAATGAAATAGGGGGGATTACAAAAGGTTACAAGAAAAGTTTTGGAAGTGATGGGTGTACATATCTTGATTATGGTGATGGCTTCAAACGTGTATATGTGTCAAAATACATCAAATTGTATACTTTAAAGATGTGCAATTTAGGGCTTCCCTGACGGCGCAGTGGTTGAGAGTCCGCCTGCCAATCCAGGGGATGCGGGTTCATGCCCCGGACCAGGAGGATCCCACATGCCGTGGAGCGGCTGGGACCATGAGCCGTGGCTGCTGTGCCTGCGCGTCCGGAGCCTGTGCTCCACAGCGGGAGAGGCCACGGCAGTGGGGGGCCCGCATACTGCAAAAAAAAAAAAAATGTGCAATTTATTGTGTGTCAATTAAACTTTGACAAAACTGTTTAAATAATTTATTAGTGAAGTACAGTTGACTTACAATGTTGTGTTAGTTTCTGGTGTATAGCAAAGTGATTCAGTTTTATACATACATCTACGTGTGTGTGTGTGTGTGTGTGTGTGTGTGTGTGTGTGTATGTGTATAAAGACTATATATATTTATTCTCTTTCATATTCTTTTTCACTATAGGTTATTACAATATATTCAATATACTTCCCTATGCTTGTCTTGTATCTATTTTTTTAATTTTTGAATTTTATTTTTTTATACAGCAGGTTCTTATTAGTCATCAATTTTATACATATCAGTGTATACATATCAACCCCAATCGCCCAATTCATCACACCACCACCCACACCACCCCCCATGGCTTTACCCCCTTGGTTTCCATATGTTTGTTGTCTACATCTGTGTATCAATTTCTGCCCTGCAAACTGCTTCATCTGTACCATTTTTCTAAGTTCCACATATATGTGCTAATATACAATATTTGTTTTTCTCTTTCTGACATACTTCACTCAGTAAGACAGTCTCTAGATACATCACGTCTCAAGAAATGACCAAATTTCGTTCCTTTTTATGGCTGAGTAATATTCCAATGTATATATGTACCACAACTTCTTTATCCATTCATCTGTCGATGGGCATTTAGGTTGCTTCCATTGTAAATTGTAAATACTGCTGCAGTGACCATTGGGGTGCATGTGCCTTTTTGAATTATGGTTTTCTCTGGGTATATGCCCAATAGTGGGATTGCTGGATCATATGGTAAATCTATTTTTACTTTTTTAAGGAACCTCCAAACTGTTCTCCATAGTGGCTGTATCAATTTACATTCCCACCAACAGTGCAAGAGGGTTGGTTCCCTTTTCTCCGTACCCTCTCCATCATTTGTTGTTTGTAGATTTTCTGATGTTGCCCATTCTAACTTGTGTGAGGTGATACCTCATTGTAGTTTTGATTTGCATTTCTCTAATAATTAGTGATGTTGAGCAGCTTTTCATGTGCTTTTTGGCCATCTGTATGTCATCTTTGGAAAAATGTCTATTTAGGTCTTCTTCCCATTTTTTGACTGGGTTGTTTGTTTTTTTAATATTGAGCTGCATGAACTGTTTATATATTTTGGAGATTAATCCTTTGTCCGTTGATTCGTTTGCAAATATTTTCTCCCATTCTGAGGGTTGTCTTTTCGTCTTGTTTGTAGTTTCCTTTACTTTGCAAAAGCTTGAAGTTTCATGAGGTCCCATTTGTTTATTTTTGTTTTTATTTCCATTACTCTACGAGGTGGATCAAAAAAGATCTTGCTGTGATTTATGTCAAAGTGTGTTCTTCCTACGTTTTCCTCTAAGAGTTTTATAGTGTCCAGTCTTACATTTAGTTCTGTAATCCATTTTGAGTTTATTTTTGTGTATTCCACCAGTACTTTTATTTCTTCTCAATTCTAATCTCCTAGTCCTTCTAGTTCAGCATTTTTCTATTATCCTAACCAGGATAACTAAAATCTCAGAAGCCAAAAAGTAAAAATCATCTTTCTTGGAAGCAGAGTAAGTAGGGACAGAGAGGAATGCTAATGTATAAATATATATTTTTTTAATTCTAATAGGTGGGGAGTAGAGGGGAATATCTTATTTAAAAAAGGAAAGATTGGTCCCAGGATCTGGTCTCCTCTCAGCATAGAGCCCCTCCCCGATCCTGGCATACCCTCCTCATTCATTCTCTCAGGCAAAGAGACTCAAGTTCACTTCATTCGGTCTTCCCATTCTGACTCTAAATTGCATCCCTATGCCAGAAACAAATTTCCCCTTCCTAATTCACCTTTCCCATTCCCTTTCCACAGTTGCTGCTAAAATAGCAAAATGCCTCTTCTCTGAACCCCTCCCCAAGCCACTTGAAGAGAAATGACCGATTTCATCATTTCAAAACATGTTACTGTCACAACTCCTTCTCCATGTGTCTTTTGACGTGAATATAATGATGCAAATTCTTTATGAATTTAAAGGCTCTATTTCTTAAATGTTTGTCCATTTGTCTTCATACAATTAATATAATTAACCTGTCCGCCTGCACCATTACTCTCTGAAAAAGACTATAAAGTTTTAGAGAACCAGGGGTCCATCTGTTTAATCACCACCCGCCTACTGCTTCATGTCCCAACATTATCAAACCAATTATAGTGCCCAGCCCACATCCCCAGCCCACATCCTCTTTCATCCCCCTGAGCATTACCTCTCTCTAAAGCAGAGGTTGGCAAGTTTCTCCTGTAAAGGACAAAAGAGTAAATATTTTAGGCTTTGGGAGCCATATGGTCTCTGTCACAACTACTCAACTCTGCCATTATAGTGCAAATGCATACACAATACATAAACGAGTAAGTGTGGCTGTGCTCCAATAAATTCTTATTTTGAAAAACAGACAACAGGCCAGATTTGGCCTGCAGGCTGCAGTCTGCCAAACCCTGGTCTAAAGCATCCTGCCTTCCAACCTCCATCTGGCTAGCTCCTGGTTTTCCGACAAGACTCATCACAAGTTATCTTCTTGAGAGTACTTTCTCCTATTCCTGGGTAGGTGCATCCTTTGTTTGTAGTCCTGTAGCATATATACCAAAGTATTTTGCAGGGGGAGGAAAAGCTTCTTCCCCAAGCCTGATGTTTCCTTCCACATGGAGGGAGTTCCACATCCATGACACTGCTGGCCCCTCTCTACTCCCACAAACTCTTCCCATGGGAGACGGAGCAACTTGGAGTGGGCTTACTCTTCTTGTTGGTGGGAGCAAAACGCCCACAGAGAACACATATTCTTCCCACCTCCCGATGCCATGAGGGGGCACTTCTAGGAAAGCCCTGTCTATCCAGTGCTGCCTGTGCCTGGGTGCATAAATCTCTTTCCAGATTTCTCCATTATCAGTTATCAGTAACAGTAATATTTTCATCACTATCTGACTTTTGGATTATCTCTTAATTGCTTCAGAATTCTAGAGGGAGTCAGGGGAGGTATTTACTAAGCCCCACTCACTGCAACATAGACCACTCGCCACAGCACTCAGCATGTTACAAGTATTCTTTGTATATCTTCTTTTACGTTAGTCAATGATTCTCAGGGTAGACCTTAGTCCCCTGGAGGGCCCTTCCAGTGACCGTGAGCAGACCCCGAAATGCAAGTCTTCTTTCATACTTAGAGCACATGACACACTTTCTATTAGCTTTTATTTTTACCTACAACCTAACGTTCCTTACTAATATCCTACCAGTGAGTTAGCTGTACTTTCTAAGTTGAAGCTATGAATAGAGTTTACTGAAGCTTTAATTCAGTATCGGGTTAAGTCTGGCAGCCACTCATTTGGAAATACTGCAAAACTTTTGCATGTGCACACAGGACAGAATCACAGTAGTTTTCAGGAAACACAATTTGTGAATCATGTATCACTGATGCTGTCTACAATTGGTCATGGTTTCCAACTATTGCTATTCGCTTTTGGCTTTTGCATTATACATTACAGTAAGTATAACATCTTTATGAATTTATTGTGTGTCATTTGGGTAACCTTACAATGCATATTAATGCATATTTGTCCATCCGGAGGGCAGAATAGGGTAATAATTAGAGTACAGGCTCTAAAGTCAGACTGCCTGGTTTTTATCCCAATATCACCACATACTAGCTGTGTGACTGGGTAAGTTATTCAACCCCTTGTACTTCAGTTTCTTCACCATTAAAATGGGAAACTAGTACCTACATCATAAGGATACTGGGAAGATTAAATGAGATAATCCATGGTTTAGACCACATAGATAGCTATTATTACTGTTATAGTACTATGCACAGGAATAGGACATTTGGCCTCTAATTTTCCAGTAACTAGACTTTAAGCTATGTAGAGATGCAGTTCAAATACAAATCATTCATAAATCTATTGCTAAAGCAGATATATCTATAATCCTCCCAAAATTTGTTTACATTGCATGTTTCATTGGTGATATGTTTTATAGTACATATTTGTTTGGTACGTATTGTCTGTCTCTCTACTAGAACCTCATAAGGCCAGAGACTTTTCCTTATCTGTGGGTTGTCTACTAGAGCCCCAGTGCCCAGAGCAGTGCCTGCCTGGCACATAGTAGGCTCTCAGTAGCTTTTTAAATAAACTACTATGCTAACTATGAATCTATACCACATAATTTGCAGTATAATATTGAGTTTGGTGTAATAAGATTACTAGATGATCCAACTTTTGGTATTGTTTTTTACCTTAAAACCAAATGTTTAAGCTCATATTGTCATTGTAGTAAATAATGAGTGATTTGTATATATTCTGCTGTAATTCTTTGCTATAACTGAATTATTTTCCACTAAGAACATGTAGGATAGGTGACCAGGGTTCTTTTGCAAGGTCTGAGCGGGCCACAGCGAAATAAAGAACCGTGTTTTTCAATTCAACAATGCAAAAGTATTTTAAATGACCCAGCAGTTCCAGTTCTACACAATATGCCCAAAAGAAATAAGTGGGAAAGTCCATCTGTACAAGAATGTTCACAATGGCTTTGTTTATAATAGCTAAAAATTGGAAACAACCCAAATATCCATTATAGAAGAATAAATTCATGGCAGAATACTTATGCAATGGAATATTATGCAGCAATTTTTTTAAACCCAATATAAAATAAAAATTAAATTAAAAAATAAAAAAACAAACTATGTAGTCTTACATGTAGTAACATGGATGAATTTCACAGAAATAAAGAGGAGCAAAAGAAGCCAGATAGCAAAGATAACACAGAGTATGATTCTTTTTTTTTTTGGCTGCACCACACAGCTTGCAGGATCTTAGTTCCGCGACCAGGGATCGAACCCGTGCCCCCTGCAGTGGAAGTGCAGGGCCTCGACCACTGGATTGCCAGGGAAGCCCAGTGTATGAATCCTTTTATATGAAGATTCAACTTATATGAATTTATATGAAGTATATTCATTATAGACAAAACCAATCTGTGGAGAAAGAAGTCAAAATAGTGGTTATCTCTGTTGGGGGAATGTGAGGGGGCAAGACAAAGCCTTTTAGGATACGGAAAACGTTCTAAATTTTAATTTGGGGCCAAGTTCAAAGGTGTGCATGTGTGTTGCTGTGTGTACGTGTATAAACTTATTGAGTTGTACACTTAAGATCTATTCAAATCTTTATAGTATGTATGTTATACGTGGATGTGTGTGTGTGTGCGTATTTTTTTTAAGACATAGAATAATTTCTGTATGCCTGACATTTAGCTGGGCCCTGGAGACATCCTGATGGAAAACACAAGACTGGCCTTCCCCTCGGTAAGTATATCTCTGGTGCTAGCTCAGTATCTATGCTCAGTGAATTGGTGGGGACCTGAACTGAGCACTTTTTTGTACACTAACCACTTAAACTTTTAAAAAATACTATTGCTGATACTAATGGCAACCACGTTGCTTTATATTTATTTGACAAACATATTTTGTTTCATTTTAGGCTTTTTCAGTCTGAGGTCATCACGATGCCTCATTACGGAAAAAATCCCAGAACATTCACCCCCCTCCAGCAAAAGAACTCCATGCACTTTCACCTGCAGATTTCATAATTGATTCTCTGTGCTGCTAGCATTCTCCATATCCCACAGAGTCGTGCGCTAAAATCCAGAGCAATGAACACACCTAAGAAAAATGACGCTTTTGAGCCTACCCCATGGTGCAGTAAATTTGAAAGTACTCTTAATAATAATCAGGGGCAACATTGACTTTAATGGTCCTCAAATCCATCACGTAATTTCATTAGCCACCCAGCACAGATGCAAGAAGGGGTGATGTCATACTTTTTCCTCTTGCTCTGAAACCCGAGTCAGGCGCCAGAGATGGAAACTAGTTTTAGAGACTCTAATCGGATTAAAGCTTCTGGCAGCCACTGATCAATAGGTGGGAGCCAGAGGAATCCCAAAATGTGCAAAGCCCTCTCAGGCCCCTTCACGGGCACAGCCTCACTCAAGCAGAAGGGAGGTTCAGGTCTGCAAATGGGGAAAATCAAGATGCTGTGTCCAAAGGCACTGTGCTATTTCCAGTTTTCCCCAGGACCCAGGTCCACACGGGAGAGCGGGGTCATCACTGAAGCAGCAGCCTCAAATACTACTCCGTGATCTAACTTCTCACACGCCATCATATTGGAAACCAGCAGTTCAAAGCCTGGGCTTTGGAGTCAGCCACAGCTTGATCCAAAACCTAGCTCTTCCATTGACTACTTTAACCCTGAGAGAGCAATCCTACCTCTCTGAGATGCAGCTTCCTCGTCGCAAGGTGCAAATAACAACACCTACCTCACAGAGGTGTAGTGACAACAAAGAGCTCGTGTGTGTTACATGCTCGTGACAGTCCCTGGGCCTATGTATTTACCTGCTCAATAAATGAGAGCTAAGAATGAAAAGAAATGATCACCTGTGATGAAGAGCTACCAATAATCATTCTAATTCATAAAAGTCTGAAATTCCCCCTCAAACAAGAGAGAACATTTCAGCCTCTATCATTTTACTTATCTCAACTTTCCCATCTCTCAAAACTTAGCAGGAGCAAGAAGCCGGTGCCTGGATGTGCTTCTAACCTCCAGGTTGCTTTAACAAGAACTTCAGTAACATGGCAAAATACAATGACCTCATCATCCCAGTGTTGCAGCAGTAAAAAAATCAATGCTACTTAAAAAGCCTGACAATCAATCAAGGTCTAGCCAGATATCTGTGGACGTCAAACAGGCCCGTATAAAAACTGATTCACCTAGGGATCTCATTAAAGGTCTGCAGCAGTATTTCCCTGATGTAAGCTGGGAGTTTTCATTTGGGTTGTTTTTTCTTTTTTCAACTATGGAATCCCTGTGAGATCAGGGCTATACTTCTCCCCTGCAGCTGGCTTCGGAGCACTTCTATTAGATGAATGTCCTCACTTGCATTACCAGTGCAAACGGTCATTCATGTGTCCGTGTCATTCCACCCTCCCTTGGTGACTGGTACTCTCTCCTACTGAAAGCATACTCTGCTTTAGTCTGGAGGAAGCTCTTGAAAAAGTCATAAACACGTTTTATTTTTATTGCACTATACAAAGTCGTGTAGAAGTTATAAAGAGTATAATTTTAAGAGGATGCATTTGTATTCTACGGGCCTTTTTCTAAAACCTCATAATTCAAATATTAATGTAAAACAACTTTCCCCCTTCTGAGCTCAGGTCATTTTAAGAAATAGCACCTCTTATGGGCCAGGCATTCTTCTAGGCACTAGAGATTCAAAGATGGATACAGCACAAGCCTTCTCCTCTCTGGGATTGTGTGAGACTAATAAGCACAGATACCACTAACTCCAGACCCAGTCCCTGAAAAACAAAAACAAAAACAAAAACAAAACAGGATGAAAGACAGGGTGTGGCACACACCACATTTTTTCCCCTCTAGGAGTTAAAAGGCTACTAGACTCTGGATTATCCACTCCAGTACAATCAACTTAGAGTGGAAACTTAAACTAGTGTGAAAAATGGGTGAACTGGAATAGAGGCCCCGCTGTTTCCAGCAGCATTAGCAACTTACTCATTGAGAAACTAAATAAAACTAAATTCAGGACCCAATTCTCAGCCTACTCCACATCCCATGAATACATGGTGAGAAAGGGAATTAGCTTACACATTACAAATAATATATTCTTCAGCTCCTCAAGAGCATGCCTTAATTTCTTTAATTAGTCTCCCTATCTATAAGTATAATAATACCTATCTGGTAAGGTTGTTGTGAGACTGAAGTGCAACAATATATATAAAGTGTATAGAAAAGCACCCAGCTTGTATTAGGTACTCATTGAATGACAGCTATAAGAAAACTCAGTTCCAAGATACCAAAAGGAGTGGTACCCACAGATGCTATGCCTCCTGGCTAGCTTCTGCTTTTTCTTATTTTGAAGCAGGAAAAGCCGACTTATCTCTAGTCACACTAGCCTAGAAGGATCTAACCTTAGCTACTAGCACAAGAAGGTCACTGGGACAACAAAGCAACCTTGAAAAGAGATCTAGAAACATATCCAACAAAAAACATAAAGTTGATTAGATTAGAATATCAGTAATATCAGTAATCCCAACGATTACAAATAGGTTACGTTCTCTAATTAAAAGGTAAGAACTTTCAATCGCCAAGATATAGAAGCAATCTAAGTGTCCATCAATAGATGAATGGATAAAGATGTGGTTTGTGTATATCTAACACTCAGCTATTAAAAATATATATATATTGAAATCTTGCCATTCTCGACAACATGGATGGACCTAGAAGGTATTATGCTAAGTGAAATAAGTCAAAGACAAATACTGTATGACTTGACTCGTATGTGGAATCTAAAACACAAAACAAATGAACAAACAAAACAAAACAGGAACAGAGTGACAGATACAGAGAACAAACTAGTGGTTGCCAGAGAAAAGAGGGGTGGGACTTGGGGGGAAATAGTTGAAGGGGATTAAGTGGTACAAAATTCCAGTTATAAATTAAATAAGTCACAGGGATGTAACGTACAGCATAGGGAATATAGTCAACAATACTGTAATAACTTTGTATGGTGACAGAAGGTAACTAGGCTTATTGTGGTGATCATTTTGTAATGGATATAAATATCAAATCACCATGTTGTATACCTGAATCTAACATAACACTGTATATCAATTACACTTCAAATTAAAAAAATAAGACGTTTCAGACTGATTCTTTTTTGGGGGGGGTGGGGAACGGGGGGAGGTACCACGCCGCTTGCAGGATCTTAGTTCCCCGACCAGGGATCGAACCCCGACCCCGGCAGTGAGAGCACCAGGTCCTAACCACTGGACCTCCAGGGAATTCCCCAGACTGATTAAAAAAAAAAAGGCAAGCTCCAACTGCATGCAATTTAAGAGAGATTTATCTAACAGAAGATAATACAAAAAGGTTGCAAATACACAGATGGCCCAAAGACAGACCAAGCAAATATTGTACAAATGAAAAGAAAGCATTATAGTAATATTAACATTAGCTCATACAGAATTCAAGGCAAAAACTCTACACAGAACAAAACGTTGTTTCATATGGATAAACAATATATTCATCAAAATATATAGCAAACATGAACCTTTTCACTCCCAATCTCATGGCAGCAGATACATAATGAGTAACAGAGTGTTCACAATATGTCAGACGCAATTCTAAGCTCTTTACACACAGCAACTCATGTAATCTTCCCAAGAGCCCTATGAAGTAGATGATGTGGTTTTACAGGTGAAGAAACTTGTCAAGGCCTGTAGGCTCCTGAGGGTGGAGCTCCTACCCAAACCAGGCAGATGGACTGGCATCAGTACTCTTAACTTTCTACTACACTCTCTCCAAAAAGTAAAAAGAAGTATTAGAAATAGAAAGAAAAAAAAAAAACCTCAAATGCATAGGTATAGTGAGAAAGGTTAAAAAACCATTCCCCAAATTTGTCATCTCAAGGTAACAAAAAATATAGAAAAGATGTGAATAACACACACTACAAGCTTGACTTCATAGCAAATCATTCTCTCTCTCCAAAGGGGAGAGAACACATTCTTTTCAAATGTCCGTGGAACATTTATTTAAAATAAAAAGAGAAAGATCATTTAATACTCCATAAAAAATTTCTCAGTAAATTTCGAAAAGTAGAAATCTTATAGGATCCCCCTTACTGATTAAAATGGAATTAAATCTAAAACCTCACCTTTCTAAATAACCCTTGCGTCAATGAGTAAATAAAAACGTAACTTATAAATTATTTGGAAATTAACGTATGTTGAAACACTAAATGGAAAATTCTATGGGATGGAGCCAAAATCTTACTCAGGAGAAAATCATATCCTTAACTAAGTTTTTTCCTAAAACAAGAAATGTCTAGAATAAACATTTTTGGAACATTAGACTCAGAAGCTAGAAAAAGAACATTAAAATAAACGAAGGAAATCAATGAATTAGAAAGTTTAAAAGAACTAGAATTGCTGAGTAAAACTAAAACTAGTTCTTTTTTAAAAAAGCATTAAGGGGGCTTCCCTGGTGGTGCAGTGGTTGAGAGTCCGCCTGCCAATGCAGGGGACACGGGTTCGTGACCCAGTCCGGGAAGACCCCACATGCCTTGGAGCGGCTGGGACCATGAGCCATGGCCACTGAGCCTGCGCGTCCGGAGCCTGTGCTCCGCAACGGGAGAGGCCACAACAGTGAGAGGCCCGCATACCACATACACACACACACAAAAAAAGTATTAAGGGATGTTTGACAATCTAACAAAAGGGAAAAAGTTTGAGAACACAAGACTTCTTACGTATCAATTAAAAATGAGAGAAGTAATCTCTTCCCAAAAAATAAGTAAAGACTCATGAACAGAGCAATTTCAAAAGAAGAAACAAACTGCCAAAAAACATATGATAAGTTATTCAGCTTGATTAGTAACTAGAGAAATGTCAATTAAAATAACAATGAAATATCATTTTCCACCCTAAGATTTGCAAAAGTTGGTGAAGCTGCAAATACTCATGAAGTGTAAATCAGTTTAACTTTTTGGAGGTAATAAATGAGACAATATACACTGAACTTTTATATAAATATTCCTTTTGACCTAGCTGTTAAGCTTGTAGAAGCTGCCCAAAGGAAATAAACAAATGGACAAAAATTAATGTACATGAGAGACCTTTAAGATGGCAGAGGAGTAAGATGTGGAGATCACCTTCCTCCCCACAAATACATCAGAAATACATCTACATGTGGAACAACTCCTTCAGAACACCTACTGAACGCTGGCAGAAGACCTCAGACCTCCCAAAAGGCAAGAAACTCCCCACCTACCTGGGTAGGGCAAAAGAAAAAAGAAAAAACAGAGACAAAAGAATAGGTACAGGACCTGCACCAGTGGGAGGGAGCTGTGAAGGAGGAAAGGTTTCCACACACTAGGAAGCCCCTTCACTGGTGGAGACAGGGGGTGGTGGAGGGGGAAGCTTTGGAGCCACGGAGGAGAGTGCAGCAACAGGGGTGCAGAGAGCAAAGCGGAGAGGTATCCCGCACAGAGGATCGGTGCCGACCAGTACTCACCAGCCAGAGAGGCTTGTCTGCTCACCCGCCTGGGCGGGCAGGGGCTGGGAGCTGAGGCTCAGGCTTCGGAGGTCGGATCCCAGGGAGAGGACTGGGGTTGGCGGCACGAACACAGCCTGAAGGGGACTAGTGCACCACAGCTAGCCGGGAGAGAGTCCGGGAAAAACTCTGGACCTGCCGAAGAGGCAAGAGCCCACTGTCTCAGGGGTCGTGAGGAGAGGGGATTCAGAGCACTGCCTAAACCAGCTCCAGAGACGGGCGCAAGCCGCGGCTATCAGCGTGGACCCCAGAGACGGGCATGAAATACTAAGGCTGCTGCTGCAGCCACCAAGAAGCCTGTGTGCAAGCACAGGTCACTCTCCACACCTCCCCTCCCGAGAGGCTGTGGAGCCCGCCACTGCCAGGGTCCGGTGATCCAGGGACAACTTCCCTGGGAGAACACACAGCGCACCTCACGCTGTTGCAACCTCACGCCGGCCTCTGCCGCCGCAGGCTCGCCCCGCATCCGTACCCCTCCCTCCCCCCGGCTTGAGTGAGCCAGAGCCCCCTAATCAGCTGGTACTTTAACCCTGTCCTGTCGGGGCAGGAACAGATGCCCTCAGGTGACCTACACGCAGAGGTCAGGCCAAATCCAAAGCTGAACCCCAGGAGCTGTGCGAACAAAGAGAAAGGGAAATTTCTCCAAGCGGCCTCAGGAGCAGCGGATTAAATCACCACAATCAACCTGATGTACCCTGCATCTGTGGAATACCTGAATAGACAACGAATCATCCCAAAATTGAGGTGGTGGACTTTGGGAGCAACTGTAGACTTGGGGTTTGCTTTCTGCATCTAATTTGTTTCTGCTTTTATGTTTATCTTAGTTTAGTATTTAGAGTTTATTATCATTGGTAGATTTGTTTATTGATTTTCTTGCTCTCTTCCTTTTTTTATCTTAATATATAGATGTATTTTTTTTTACCTTTTTCTATTTATGTAAGTATGCATGGGTATGCTTTTATTATTATTCAAACAGAAAGTCACAAAAGTTATAATCATCCTCATCACTTCACTCAGTTCCATGTAATTAATTTTTTTATCTTGATCTTTTGTTAGCACTTTTATGAGTTCATCAGTTTTCCATTAGAGTTCTGAAAATGCTTATTCATTCAGTTCAGCAGTATAGTCAATTACCAGAACCCTGTACTTGTCAGTCTTTTCCACGAATTCCTTGAAGATTAAACCCTTTTATAGGAACATTTTTGCAAAAGCATCAGAGTACACCCAGAACTGTCTGTAAATGACAAAAGACTTAAAAATGACCACAGATAAAGATTTGATGAAAGTTCATAATAATGCAATTGACAAGGAAATTTAGTTGTTTCTGAGATATACATTTTAAAGTAGTAACTAAAATTATGACTTATAACATTATACCAGAATATATAAGATTTTTAGAAATTATACCAGAACATATAAAATTTTTAGAAATTTCATGTAATGTCTGAAACATTTATATTAACATATTTCCATACAAATAACCCAATGAAAGTTTAGTATTAGTTGTTTTGCTTGTTTTTTTATACTGCAGGTTCTTATTAGTCATCAATCTTATACACATCAGTGTATACATGGCAATCCCAATCACGCATTTCAGCACACCACCATCCCCACCCCACCGTGGTTTTCCCCCCTTGTGTCCATACGTTTGCGTTCTATATCTGTGTCTCAAATTCTGCCCTGCAAACCGGTTCAACTGTACCATTTTTCTAGGTTCCACAAACATGCATTAATATACGATATTTGTTTTTCTCTTTCTGACTTATTTCACTCTGTATGACAGTCTCTAGATCCATCCATGTCTCAACAAATGATTCAATTTCGTTCCTTTTTATGGCAGAATAATATTCCACTGTATATATGTACCACATCTTCTTTATCCATTCATCTGTCGGTGGGGATTTAGGTTGCTTCCATGACCTGGCTATTGTAAATAGTGCTGCAATGAACATTGGGGACCATGTGTCTTTTTGAATTATGGTTTTCTCTGGGTATGTGCCCAGTAGTGCGATTGCTGGATCATATGGTAATTCTATTTTTAGTTTTTTAAGGAACCTCCATACTGTTCTCCATAGTGGCTGTATCAATTTACATTCCCACCAACAGTGCAAGAGGGTTCCCTTTTCTCCACTCCCTCTCCAGCATTTGTTGTTTGTAGATTTTCTGATGATGCCCATTCTAACTGTGTGAGGTGATATCTCATTGTAGTTCTGATTTGCATTTCTCTAATAATTAGTGATGTTGAGCAGCTTTTCATGTGCTTCTTGGCCATCTGTATGTCTTCTTTGGAGAAATGTCTATTTAGGTCTTCTGCCCATTTTTGGAGTGGGTTGTTTGTTTTTTAAATATTGAGCTGCATGAGCTGTTTATATATTTTGGAGATCAATCCTTTGTCTGTTGATTCGTTTGCAAATATTTTCTCCCATTCTGAGGGTTGTGTTTTTGCCTTGTTTATGGTTTCCTTTGCTGTGCAAAAGCTTTGAAATTTCATTAGGTCCCATTTGTTTATTTTTGTTTTTATTTCCATTACTCTAGGAGGTGAATCAAAAAAGATCTTGCTGTGATATATGTCAAAGAGTGTTCTTCCTATGTTTTCCTCTAAGAGTATTATAGTGTCCGGTCTTACATTTAGGTCTTGAATCCATTTTGAGTTTATTTTTGTGTATGGTGTTAGGGAGTGTTCTAATTTCATTCTTTTACATGTAGCTGTCCAGTTTTCACAGCACCACTTATTGAAGAGACTGTCTTTTATCCATTATATACCTTAGCCTCCTTTGTCAGAGATTACTTGACCATAGGTGAATGGGTTTACCTCTGGGCTTCCTATCTTGTTCCATTGATCTATGTTTCTGTTTTTGTGCCAGTACCATATTGTCTTGATTACTGTAGCTTTGTAGTATAGTCTGAAGTCAATGAGTCTGATTCCTCCAGCTCCGTTTTTTTCCCTCAAGACTAATTTGGCTATTGGGGGTCTTTTGTGGTTCCATACAAATTTTTAAATGATTGGTTCTAGTTCCGTAAAAAATGCCATTGGTAGGGCTTCCCTGGTAGCGCAGTGGTTGAGAGTCCACCTGCTGATGCAGGGGACACGGGTTCGTGCCCCAGTCCAGGAGGATCGCACGTGCCATGGAGCGGCTGGGCCCGTGAGCCATGGCCGTTGAGCCTGCGTGTCCGGAGCCTATGCTCCGCAACAGGAGAGGCCACAACATTGAGGGTCCCACATACCTCAAAAAAAAAAAAAAAGCCATTGGTAATTTGATAGGGATTGCACTGAATCTGTAGATGGCTTTGGGTAGTATAATCATTTTCACAATGTTGATTCTTCCAATCCAAGAACATGGTATATCTCTCCATCTGTTGGTATCATTTTTAATTTCTTTCATCAGTGTCTTATAATTTTCTGCATACAGGTCTTTTGTCTCCTTAGGTAGGTTTATTCCTAGATATTTTATTCTTTCTGTTGCAATGGTAAATGGGAGTGTTTTCTTGATTTCACTTTCAGATTTTTCATCATTAATGTATAGGAATGCCAGAGATTTCTGTGCATTCATTTTGTATCCTGCTACTTTACCAAATTCATTGATTAGCTCTAGTACTTTTCTGGTAGCAGCCTCAGGATTTTCTATGTATAGTATCATGTCATCTGCAAACAGTGACAGTTTTACTTCTTCTTTTCCATTTTGTATTCCTTTTATTTCTTTTTCTTCTCTGATTGCCATGGCTAAGACTTCAAAAACTATGTTGAATAACAGTGGTGAGACTGGACATCCTTGTCTCGTTCCTGATCTTAGAGGAAATGCTTTCAGTTTTTCACCATTGAGAATGATGTTGGCTGTGGTTTTGCACTATATAGCCTTTATTATGTTGAGGTAGGCTCCCTCTATGGCCACTTTCTGGAGAGTTTGTATCATAAATGGGTGTTGAATTTTGTCAAAAGCTTTTTCTGCATCTACTGAGATGATCATATGGTTTTTCTCCTTCACTTTGTTAATATGGTTTATAATATTGATTGATTTGTGTATATGGAAGATCCTGGCATCCCTGGGATAACTCCTACTTGATCATGGTGTATAATCCTTTTAATGTGTTCTTGCATTCTGTTTGCTAGTGTTTTGTTCATGGTTTTTGCACCTATATTCATCAGTGATATTGGTCTGTAATTTTCTTTTTTTGCAGTATATTTGTCTGGTTTTGGTATCAGGGTGATGGTGGCCTCATAGAATGAGTTTGGGAGTGTTCCCTCCTCTGCAATGTTCTGGAAGAGTTTGAGAAGGATGGGTGTTAGCTCTTCTCTAAATGTTTGATAGAATTCACCTGTGAAGCTGTCTGGTCCTGAACTTTTGTTTGTTGGAAGATTTTTAATCACAGTTTCAATTTCATTACTTGTGATTAATCAGTTCATATTTTCTGTTTCTTCCTGGTTCAGTCTTGGAAGGTTATACCTTTCTAAGAATTTGTCTATTTCTTCCAGGTTGTCCATTTTACTGGCATAGAGTTGCTTGTAGTAGTCTCTTAGGATGCCTTGTATTTCTGCGGTGTCTGTTGTAACTTCTCCTTTTTCATTTCTAATTTTGTTGATTTGAGTCCTCTCCCTCTTTTTCTTGATGAGTCTGGCTAATGGTTTATCAATTTTGTTTATCTTCTCAAAGAACCAGCTTTTAGTTGTATTGATCTTTGCTATTGTTTTCTTTGTTTCTATTTCATTTATTTCTGCTCTCATATTTATGATTTATTTCCTTCTGCTAACTTTGGGTTTTCTTTGTTCTTACTCTAATTCCTTTAGGTGTAATGTTAGATTGTTTACTCAAGATTTTTGTCTCATGAGGTAGGCTTGTATAGGTATAAACATCCTCTTAGAACTGCTTTTCTGCATCCCATAGGTTTTGGATCCTCGTGTTTTCATTGTCATTTGTCTCTAGGTGTTTTTTGATTTCCTCTTTGATTTCTTCAGTGATCTCTTGGTTATTTAGTAACCTATTGTTTAGCCTCCAGGTGTTTGTGTTTTTTACATTTTTTTCCCTGTAATTCATTTCTAATCTCATAGTGTTGTGGTCCAAAAAGATGCTTGATACGATTTCAATTTTCTTAAATTTACCGAGGCTTGATTTGTGACCCAAGATGTGATCTATCCTGGAGAACATTCCATGTGCACTTGAGAAGAAACTGTAATCTGCTGTTTTTGGATGGAATGTCCTATAAATATCAATTAAATCTATCTGGTCTACTGTGTCATTTAAAGCTTCTGTTTCCTTATTTATTTTCATTTTGGATGATCTGTCCATTGGTGTAAGTGAGGTGCTAAAGTCCCCCACTATGATGTGTTACTGTCGATTTCCTGTTTTATAGTTGTTAGCAGTTGCCTTATGTATTGAGGTGCTCCTATGTTGGGTGCATATATATTTATAATTGTTATATCTTCTTCTGGATTGATCCCTTGATCACTATGTAATGTCCTTCCTTGTCTCTTGTAACATTCTTTATTTTATAGTCTATTTTATCTGATATGAGTATAGCTACTACAGCTTTTTTTGATTTCCATTTGCATGGAATACCTTTCTCCATCACCTCATTTTCAGTCTGTATGTGTCCCTAGGTCTCAAGTGGGTCTCCTGTAGACAGCATATATATGGGTCTTGTTTTTGTATCCATTCAGCAAGCCTGTGTCTTTTGGTTGGAGCATTTAATCCATTCATGTTTAAGGTAATTATTGATATGTATGTTCCTATGACTTAATTGTTTTGGGTTTGTTTTTGTAGGTCCTTTTCTTCTCTTGTGTTTCCCACTTAGAGAAGTTCTTTTAGCATTTGTTGTAGAGCTGGTTTGGTGGTGCTGAATTCTCTTAGCTTTTGCTTGTCTGCAAAACTTTTGATTTCTCCATCGAATCTGGATGAGATCCTTGCCTGGTAGAGTAATCTTGGTTGTAGGTTCTTCCCTGTCATCACTTTAAGTATATCATGCCACTCCTTTCTGGCTTGTAGAGTTTCTGCTGAGAAATCAACTGTTAACCTTATGCGAGTTCCCTTGTATGTTATTTGTCGTTTTTCCCTTGCTGCTTTTAATAGTTTTTCTTTGTCTTTAATTTTTGCCAATTTGATTACTATGTGTCTTGGCGTGTTTCTCCTTGGGTTTATCCTGTATGGGACTCACTGCGCTTCCTGCACTTGGGTAGCTATTTCCTTTCCCATGTTAGAGAAGTTTTCGACTATAATCTCTTCAAATATTTCCTCTGGTCCTTCCTCTCTCTCTTCTGCTTCTGGGACCCCTATAATGCAAATTTTGTTGCATTTAATGGTGTCCCGGAGGTCTCTTAGGCTGCCTTCATTTCTTTTCATTCTTTTTTCTTTAGTCTGTTCCACAGCAGTGAATTCCACCATTCTGCCTTCCAGGTCACTTATCCGTTCTTCTGCCTCAGTTATTCTCCTATTGTTTCCTTCTTGTGTAGTTTTCATTTCAGTTATTGTATTGTTCATCTCTGTTGGTTTGTTCTTTAATTCTTCTAGGTCTTTGTTAAACATTTCTTGCATCTTCTAGATCTTTGTCTCCATTCTTTTTCCGAGGTCCTGGATCATCTTCACTATCATTATTCTGAATTCTTTTTCTGAAAGGTCACCTATCTCCACTTCATTTAGTTGTTTTTGGGGGGTTTTATCTTGTTCCTTCATCTGGTACATAGGCTTCTGCCTTTTCATCTTGTCTATCTTTCTGTGAATGTGGTTTTTGTTCCACAGGCTGCAGGATTGTAGTTCTTGCTTCTGCTGTCTGCCCTCTGGTGGATGAGGCTATCTAACAGGCTTGTGCAAGTTTCCTGATTGGAGGGACTGGTGGTGGGTAGAGTTGACTGTTGCTCTGGTGGGCAGAGCTCAGTAAAACTTTAATCTGCTTGTCTGCTGATGGGTGGGGCTGGGTTCCCTGCCTGTTGGTTGTTTGGCCTGAGGCAACCCAACCCTGCAGCCTACCTGGGCTCTTGGTGGGGCTAATGGCAGACTCTGGGAGGGCTCACACCAAGGAGTACTTCCCAGAACTACTGCTGCCAGTGTCCTTGTCCTCGTGCAACAGAGCCACCTCTTGCCTCTGCAGGTGACCCTCCAACAGTAGCAGGTAGGTCTGGTTCAGTCTCCCCTGAGGTCACTGCTCCTTCCCCTGGGTCCCGATGCGCACACTACTTTGTGTGTGCCCTCCAAGAGCGGAGTGTCTGTTTCCCCCAGTCCTGTCAAAGTCCTGCAATCAATTCCCACTAGGCTTCAAAGTCTGATTCTCTAGGAATTCCTCCTCCCGTTGCTGGACCCCCAGGTAGGGGAGCCTGACATGGGGCTCAGAACCTTCACTCCAGAGGGTGGACTTCTGCGGTATAAGTGGTCAGCAGTCTGTGAGTCACCCACCCATCAGTTATGGGATTTTGATATTACTGTGATTGCGCCCCTCCTACCACCTCATTGTGGCTTCTCCTTTGTCTTTGGATGTGGGGTATCATTTTGGTGAGTTCCAGTGTCTTCCTGTCAATGACTGTCCAGTAGCTAGTTGTGATTCTCGTGTTCTCACAAGAGTGAGACCACGTCCTTCTACTCCACCATCTTGGTTCCTCCTCCTGTGTATGTTTCTTTGTGTGATTTTGTCTGAACAGCTTTGCTTTGACCATTTATCCTAGGGTTCTCTCTCTCCATTTTTTTCTTTTTTTCCTATAGTTTTTAGTGCTTGTTATCATTGGTAGATTTGCTTTTTGGTTTGGTTGCTCTCCTCTTTTTATTTCTTATTACTTTTTAATTTTTTTATTTTTAATAATTTTTATTTTAATAACTTTATTATATATTTTTTTCTTCCTTTCCTTCTTTATTTTTCCCTTTTCTTCTGAGACGTGTGGTTGACAGGGTCTCGGTGCTCTGGCCAGGTGTCAGGCCTGTGCCTCTGAGGTGGGAGAGCCAAGTTCCGGACATTCGTCCACCACAGACCTCCCAGCTCCATGTAATATCAAGTGGCGAAAGTTCTCCAAGAGATCTCCATTTCAATGCTAAGACCCAGCTCCCCTCAACGACCAGCAAGCTACAGTGCTGGACACCCTATACCAAACAACTAGCAAGACAGGAACTCAACCCCACCCACTAGCAGAGAGGCTGCCTAAAATTATAATAAGGCCACAGACACCCTAAAATACACCATCAGACACGGTCCAGCCCACCAGAAAGACAAGATCCAGACTCATCTACTAGAACACAGGCACCAGTCCCTTCCACCAGGAAGTCTACACAACCCACTGCACTAAACTTACCACCCACTGGGGGCAGACACCAAAAACAATGGGAACTACTAACCTGCAGCCTGCAAGAAGGAGACCCCAAACAGAGTAAGTTGAGCAACATGAGAAGACAGAGAAGCACACAGCAGAGGAAGGAGCAAGGTAAAAACCCGTCAGACCAAACAAATGAAGAGGAAATAGGCAGTCTACCTGAAAAAGAATTCAGAGTAACGATAGTAGAGATGATCCAAAATCTTGGAAATAGAATGGAGAAAATAAAAGAAATGTTTAACAAGGACCTAGAAAAACTAAAGAGGAAACAAACAACGATGAACACAATAAATGAAATTAAAAATTTTCTAGAAGTAATGAAGAGCAGTATAACGGAGGCAGAAGAACGGATAAGTGACCTGGAAGATAAAATAGTGGAAATAACTACTGCAGAGCAGAATAAAGAAAAAAGAATGAAAAGAATTGAGGACAGTCTCAGAGATCTCTGGGACAACATTAAAAGCACCAACATTCGAATTATAGGGATCCCAGAAGAGGAAGAGAAAAGGAAAGGGACTGAGAAAATATCTGAAGACATTATAGTTGAAAACATCCCTAATATGGGAAAACAAACAGTCAATCAAGTCCAGGAAGTGCAGAGAGTCCCATACAGAATGAATCCAAGGAGAAACACACCAAGACACATATTAATTAAACTGTCAAAAATTAAATACAAAGAAAAAATATTAAAAGCAGCAAGGGAAAAACAACAAATAACATACAAAGGAATCCCCATAGGGTTAACAGCTGATCTTTCAGCAGAAACTCTGCAGCCAGAAGGGAGTGGCAGGACATATTTAAAGTGCTGAACAGGAAACACCTACAACCAAGATTACTCTAACGAACAAAGATCTCATTCAGATTCGACAGAGAAATTAAAACCTTTACAGACAAGCAAAAGCTAAGAGAATTCAGTACCACCAAACCAGCTTTACAACAAATGCTAAAAGAACTTCTCTAGGCAGGAAACACAAGAGAAGGAAATGACCTACAATAATGAACCCAAAACAATTAAGAAAATGGTAATAGGAACATACATATCAATAACTACCTTAAATGTAAACAGATTGAATGCTCCACCCAAAAGACATAGACTAGCAAAATGGATATAAAAACAAGATCCATCTATATGCTGTCTACAAGAGACCCACTTCAGAACTAGGGACACATACAGACACATACATATGAAAGTGAGAGGATGGAAAAAGATATTCCATGCAAATGGAAATCAAAAGAAAGCTGGAGTAGCTTTACTCATATCAGATAAAATAGACTTTAAAATAAAGAATGTTACAAGAAACAAAGGACACTACATAATGATCAAGGGATCAATCCAAGAAGAAGATATAATAATTTTAAAAATTTATGCACCCAACAAAGGAGCACCACAATACATAAGGCAAACGCGAACAGCCATAAAATGGGAAATCGACAGTAACACAATCATAGTAGGGGACCGTAACACCCCACTTTCACCAATGGACAGATCATCCAAACAGAAAATAAGTAGGGAAACACAAGCTTTAAATGATACGTTAAACGAGATGGACTTAATTGATATTTATAGGACATTCCATTCAAAAACAACAGAATACACTTTCTTCTCAAGTGCTCATGGAACATTCTCCAGGATACATCATATCTTCGGCCACAAATCAAGCCTCAGTAAATTTAAGAAAATTGAAATCATACCAAGTAACTTTTCCGACCACAACGCTATGAGACTAGATATCAATTACAGGAAAAAAAATCTGTAATAAATACAAACACATGGAGGCTAAACAATACACTACTAAATAACCAAGAGATCACCGAAGGAATCAAAGAGGAAATCAAAAACTACCTAGAAACAGGGCTTCCCTGGTGGCGCAGTGGTTCAGAATCTGCCTGCCAAGGCAGGGGACACAGGCTCGAACCCTGGTCTGGGAAGATCCCAGATGCCGCGGAGCAACTAGGCCCGTGAGCCACAACTACTGAGCCTGCACGTCTGGAGCTTGTGCTCCACAACAAGATAGGCCACGACAGTGAGAGGCCCGCACACAGCAATGAAGAGTGGCCCCCGCTCGCCGCAACTAGAGAAAGCCCACGCACAGAAACGAAGACCCAAAACAGCCATAAATAAATAAATAAAATTTTTTAAAAAATACCTAGAAACAAATGACAATGAAAACACAATGACCCAAAACCTATGGGATGCAGCAAAAGCAGTTGTAAGAGGGAATTTTCTAGCAATACAATCCTATCGTAAGAAACCAGAAACATCTCAGATAAAAACCCTAACCTGACACCTAAAGCAATTAAAGAAAGAAGAACAAAAAAACCCCAAAGTTAGCAGAAGGAAAGAAATCATAAAAATCAGATCAGAAATAAATGAAAAAGAAATTGAGGAAACAACAGCAAAGATCAATAAAACTAAAAGCTGGTTCTTTGAGAAGATAAACAAAATTGATAAACCATTAGCCAGACTCATCAAGAAAAAAGGGGAGAAGACTCAACTCAATAGAATTAGAAATGAAAAAGAAGTAACACTGACACTGCAGAAATACAAAGGATCATGAGAGATTGCTACAATCAACTATATGCCAATAAAATGGACACCCTGAAAGAAATGGAGAAATTCTTAGAAAAGCACAACCTTCTGAAACTGAATCAGGAAGAAACAGAAAATATAAACAGACAAATCACAAGGACTGAAGTTGAATCTGTGATTAAAAATCTTCCAACAAACTAAAGCCCAGGACCAGATGGCTTCACAGGCAAACTCTATCAAACATTTAGAGAAGAGCTAACACCTATATTTCTCAAACTCTTCCAAAATATAGCAGAGGGAGGAACACTCCCAAACTCATTCTACGAGGCCACCATCACCCTGATACCAAAACCAAACAAAGATGTCACAAAGAAAGAAAACTACAGGCCAATATCACTCATGAACATAGATGCAAAAATCCTCAACAAAATACTAGCAAACAGAATCCAACAGCACATTAAAAGGATCATACACCATGATCAAGTGGGGATTATTCCAGGGATGCAAGGATTCTTCAATATACGCAAATCAATCAATGTGATACACCATATTAACAAACTGAAGGAGAAAAACCATATGATCATCTCAATAGATGCAGAAAAAGCTTTTGACAAAATTCAACACCAATTTATGATAAAAAAAAAAAAAACCCTCCAGAAAGTAGGCATAGAGGGAACTTACCTCAACATAATAAAGGCCATAATGACAAACTCACAGCCAACATAGTTCTCAATGGTGAAAAACTGAAACCATTTCTTCTAACATCAGGAACAAGACAAGGTTGTCCACTCTCACCACTATTATTCAACATAGTTTTGGAACTTTTAGCCACAGCAATCAGAGACGAAAAAGAAATAAAAGGAATCCAAGTCAGAAAAGAAGAAGTAAAACTGTCACTGTTTGCAGATGACATGATACTATACATAGAGAATCCTAAGGCTGCTACCAGAAAACTACTAGAGATAATCAATGAATTTGGTAAAGTAGCAGGGTACAAAATTAATGCACAGAAATCTCTTGCATTCCTATATACTACTGATGAAAAATCTGAAACAGAAATTAAGGATACACTCCCATTTACCACTGCAACAAAAAGAATAAAATACCTAGGAATACACCTACCTAAGGAGACCAAAGAACTGTATGCAGAAAACTACAAGACACAGATGTAAGAAATTAAAGATGATACAAAAACAGATGGAGAGATATGCCATGTTCTTGGATTGAAAGAGTCAACATTGTGAAAATGACTCTACTACCCAAAGCAATCTACAGATTCAATGCAATCCCTATCAAACTACCACTGGCATTTTTCACAGAACTAGAACAAAAAATTTCACAATTTGTATGGAAACACAAAAGACCCCGAATAGCCAGAGCAATCTTGAGAAAGAAAAACGGAGTTGGAGCAATCAGGCTCCTGGACTTCAGACTACACTACAAAGCTACAGTAATCAAGACAGTATGGTACTGGCACATAAACAGAAATATAGATCAGTGCAACAGGATAGAAAGCCCAGAGATAAACCCACACACATATGGTCACCTTATTTTTGATAAAGGAGGCAAGAATATACAATGGAGAAAAGACAGCCTCTACAATAAGTGGTGCTGGGAAAACTGGACAGCTACATGTAAAAGAATGAAATTAGAACACTCCCTTTAACACCATACACAAAAATAAACTCAATATGGATTAAAGACCTAAATGTAAGGCCAGACACTATAAAACTCTTAGAGGAAAACATAGGCAGAACACTCTATGACATAAATCACAGCAAGTTCCTTTTTGACCCACCTCCTAGAGAAAGGGAAATGAAAACAAAAGTAAACAAATGGGACCTAATGAAATTTAAAAGCTTCCGCACAGCAAAGGAAACCATAAACAAGACAAAAAGACAATCCTCAGAATGGGAGAAAATATTTGCAAACGAAGCAACTAACAAAGGATTAATCTCCAAAATTTACAAGCAGCTCATGTTGCTCAATATCAAAAAAACAACGCAGTCCAAAAATGGGCAGAAGACCTAAATAGACATTTCACCAAAGAAGATATACAGATTGCCAACAAACACATGAAAGGATGCTCAACATCACTAATCATCAGAGAAATGCAAATCAAAACTACAATGAGGTATCACCTCACACCAGTCAGAATGGCTATCATCAAAAAATCTACACACAATAAATGTTGGAGAGGGTGTGGAGAAAAGGGAACCCTCATGCAGTGTTGGTGGGAATGTAAATTGATACAGTCACTATGGAGAACAGTATGGAGGTTCCTTAAAAAACTAAAAATAGTACTACCATACAACCCAGCAATCCCACTACTGGGCATATACCCTGAGAAAACCATAATTCAAAAAGAGTCATGTACCACAATGTTCACTGCAGCACTATTGACAATAGCCAGGACATGGAAGCAACCTAAGTGTCCACCGACAGATGAATGGATAAAGAAGATGTGGCACACATATACAATGGAATATTACTCAGCCATAAAAGAAACGAAGTTGAGTTATTTGTAGTGAGGTGGATGGACCAGAGTCTGTCATACAGAGTGAAGTAAGTCAGAAAGAGAAAAACAAATACCTTACGTTAACACATATATATGGAAAGTATGCTCTTACACATTGGAAAAGAACAACCACCACAAAAAAAATCTATAAATATTAGCATAGAAAGATGTCCATGAAATATTTCAGGTTAAAAAATTTTATAGAAGAGTAGGTCTAATGTGATTTTATTTATCTAAAAGATATATCTGAGCTGATACATGTGTTTATTAGGTGTATCGAACAACTTCTGGAAAAGGATACAAGAAATCATAGCAATGGTCATGTCTGTGGAGTGAAATTAAGTGGAATTTTACTTTCTGCTTTATTTATGTCTAAAATGTATAGTATTTTATAATCAGCACATATTGTGTTTATAATCAGAAAAATAATACTAGTACATTGTGGGGAGAGAGAAAGAGGGACCCTGCGTCCCCTCCTCCCTAATGAAGGAGAGTCCATACCCCATCTTACTGGCTCCTCAGGAAGCACCGACACAAAGCCACTGAGCGAAAACCAGATAGTGCTGTGCAAACCTTGCTTTGTAAAGCTCCACACGCCTGAGCCTTGAGTCACAGCAGAGATTGGACTCTCTTTAAGGTCACTCTTATTGCCTCTGAAATAACTACTCCACATCTGGGAACAAGTAATACGTTTCCCCAAGGAAGCCCCTGTTTCCCAATCTCCACCCTAGTTTACCATCAGTTTTGTCTCTTGGCCTCTGATGGACCATCTGCTCAGCACGTCTCTTTCTCCTGTTAACAGCCCTCATCATTTTTAAACTGTCTTTAAGCCCAGATTCAGAGGCAAGGGCAACATGGTGTCCCCTAAGTCTCTGAAATAAGTCAGTTCCTGTAATCTTCTTCCTGTATCCCCTCTGTGAACATAAGCATCATTTGAGGTGTCATAATCATCATAACATCTTTGCCCTGAGAATCAATACTTTAAAGCAGGTACTTAGCTGAGGGTGCCTGGCAGGTCAATACAAGCCGAGGCTAAGCGGGACTTTGACAAAATGATTCCAAGGGGCAGAGTACGTCTGGGGCTTCACACACCCGAGGGTGATTCAGGAAACAGGTCTAAGATGCTGGGCTAGCAAGGAAAGACAGACTCTGCGTAATTACATTCATAGCTTGAATACTGTGTGTGGGGGTAATTAATAATCTATAAATGTCCCAAATGAGTGCACATATTGAGTTATTCCATCATTAAAAAGTGGCAGTATTAATGTGGTTCCTCTGTAGGTTTCATTAACTGGACAGAGTGTCAAGTCAGGGTGGATTTATTTTCATTTCTTCCATTTACTCTTTATTTGGTTCTCTTCCATTGTTCATAAATAGAAGAGGTAATTATTGGAAGGGAAAAAAAAGCATTTCTCAGTTCTTTTGCTGGATAGGTGGAAATTATTTACCTACAATCATCTTGCCTAGTCTGCAGAGAACTAAGTGGAAAGAAACAATTAGGTGGAACATTTTGGATTTTAAAATACTTTGAAAAGTATCAAGGTCTAAATATTAGTGAGCTGTGGTTTTTCATCTTGCAGTGTGTATATCTGACCTCAAAGTGATCTTCAGTCTAGAGAAATCACTGTGTAGGGCAACTCAAAACTCCTAGCTTGCCCAGCTGTACATAACTTGAGAAAAGTTCTCCGTACCTAGGTCCCACCTCAGAGTACTACAGACTTCCCCAGCAACCCTGGGACAAGCACTCAGAAGGACCCAGGAAGTGAGGCTGGGTTCTAAGGAAAATGGAATATTCGACAGATGGATAGATAGGTGAAAGGACGGATGGATGAAGAGATGAATGAATGAGTAGAAAGAGATAGAGATAGGTAGGTAGGTAGGTAGATAGATAGACAGACAGACAGACAGATCAGTCGTTTCCTCCCTGCCTCACTCCACACCTGTGTATCCAAGCCAGGACCAGTGATATCTCCTGCTTCAGGAAAGAACCTTACTTCTCCCCAGGCCTGGGTCTTCTCTTGTCCTCTTGATTCCGTTTCCTCCTGTCCCCTCCCAAATCTGCTCCAATATCTATCCCCTCTCTACTGAATTTTAATCTCCCTCCACAAGATCTTCAGCCTACAAACATCTTCAATTCTCCCATGTGCTAATATACACACAAAATTCCCCCAACCAACTTCCCCTCGGGCTGAATTCCTTCATCCCCTCACAAGCTTCTTCTGGACAGAGTCCTCCACATCTTGCAGCCTCTTCGCAGTCACCTCCACCTCACCCCTCATCCCACTGCAAACTGTCATGCACCCTCCCCTCCACCACCCCTCTAAGGTCCACAGCCCCTTCCCCATCCCAAACTCCATGGCTTCCTCTCCCTTTAATATATGACCGCTTTACTTTGCCTTGAAACTTTCTCCTCCCCGATCTTCTATAATAGTTTACTCCTCCATTTCCACCTCTCCAACAATCTTTCTTGATTCATTCATTCTTTAATTTACTCAATAAATATTTATTGAGAACTTATTCTGTGCTAGGCACTGAACGAGATATGCAAGGAACACAAAATGACCCAGATCTTAACCTTACTCTCAAGAGCCTACAAAGAGATATGGTTGTATGAACAGATAAATTACAATAAAACATGGTAAATATCATCAATCATCCACTCATTGATGCAAAAATAACTATATGCCAAGCACTGTTCTATGTGCCAGGGATACAACTGTGAACAAAACTGATAAAAACTCTGCCTTTATTAAGTTTATTCTGAGAGGAAAAAAAAAAACTAAGTATATGAGTAAGAAATATAGTGTAGGTCAAAAAATCATGTTATGGAGAAAAATAAAGCAGGGGAGGAAAACAGGGGGAGTGCTGGGGGGAAGGCAGTTTTGCAGTTTTCAATGGAATGGTCAGGGAAAAGCTTACTAAGAAAGAGACATTTGCACAAAGATTTAAGTAGATGAGGGAGTGAGATCCGTGGATATCTGAGGGAAATTATCCTAAGTAGTGAGAACAGCAAGCGCAAAGGCCCTGAGGTAGAAAATGAGGTCAGGAAAGTATGGTTGAGGAAGGGTAAACCATATAGCTTGTAGTCCATTCAAGGACTGTGAGTGAGATAGGAAACAACCAGACGGGTTGAACAAAGGAATAACATGATTTGAACTAGATGTTAAAAGGATTCCTCTAGCTACCATATATAAAAAAGGAACAGGGAAATCAGTTAGGAGGAGGCCACTGCAGTAATCTAGGGGAGAGTTGATGGTGACTTGGAGCATGGGGAGCAGTGGAACAGATATGAAATGGTTAGATTTGGGGTATTTTTTGAAGGCAGAACAGATCTAATGATGGATTGCAAGAAAGAGCTTCTCAGAGGTGGGGATACTCAGAGAATCCACAAAGTGCGCTACAATCAGGTTGGCCCATCTGTGGAGTCAGCCGCCTTCTGATGACAGCACTAGTCAAGGAAGACCTTTCTTGACTCCATCCCTCCTTTCCCTAGCCCCTCTCACCTTCTACCTTGAAACTGACCTGAAATTTTCATCTCAAAATAAGGAAGGAGGGTCATGATGCACATCGGAGACAAAGAAAAAAAGCCAGTCAGATCGCCTTTTGCCCAATGCCTGCAGCCAGCCTTGAGCAGGCCTGAGCTGGGGGAGAAGGAAAAGCACTGACCTTTAGTGAAATATACTGATTCTACTACTGGTCTGAGCTTCTGTTGACTGAAAGTGGCCAGAAAGCTACTAGAATTTGCCCTAAATTTTATCTTTCATTCAGGGGCAAGGAAGAATTAGCACGGAATAAATGTAAAGGGGCAATTGAAGAAAAATAATAGTTATTTCATTGTTAAAAGTCATGTATGTGCCATGCAACACTGCTTTGGGAGATTAAGACTTAAATGGTCAACAACTGCTCTTTATGGCAAAGGCCAGTTGATGATCTATACCACCAGCCCCAAGCAGAGCTTGCAGGAGCCCTTCTTTTAGGGTTAAACCTGCCATGAAAGGCAGGCCACTGAAAAAGCCCATCGCTTAGATACAAAACCGTTAGAAGCTGGTAGGAAAACAAAGGGTTTTGTGGTGGTTTTGTTTTGTTGTTGCTGCTTAAGGCTTTCAGAAGCAGAAATCCTGCACTAAATTTATGATTTAAATAGATTCTTCACAAGTGAAGATAATCCCTCATTTGACGTTTCTTCACTTGGTCGTTGTTTCCATACTGTTCATATTAAGCCTTGCCAGTTGATTTAGTCTTACCATAATGCACTTGTACCTTTGCTGTTTTGATTATTATCTCCTACTTAAAGCTGACTTGGCACTTTCTTCCTGGGCCCTGACTTCCCCCAGCTTATAAATTTTATGAACAAATTACTTTTTATTTATCAACCTCTTTCTCTGCCCAGCAGTGAATTTTTTGGAAGGTTGGCAAACAAAGCACAAATACTACTTTTTAGATGAGGCATTCTAATGAGGAAAGCTATTGTCTTTGGGGGAAAATATAAGCCAAGATGGTGCTTTCTTTAAAATTATTGCATTACTTAGAAATAAAGAAATAAATACAATTTCAGAAATATAATATAAAGCAAAATATATGTAGTAGTAGGCCTCCAAAAAAACAGAATTAATTCCTTGGAAGAGGTATCTTGCCAGAATTTCACTTCTTCTGGTATATAGATTCTATGCTAGAATGTTCCCAGAAGAGTCATAATCCCCTAACCCCACCAAGTTATACCAAAAAAAATAACTTGGAAAGTTCATTATGATTTCAGGAGTGACATCTGACTTACATCAGAGTGAGAGGCTGTCAAACTCAATTGACAGCATCCTCCACCAGCAATGCTTTGCAAAGATATTAAGGTCACCACAAGGGGGACAGGGTCAGTGTACATAAACGAACTCCATGCAAGAAGTGATCCAACATTTAGTGAGTACTTTCTCTATAAGTGACAATTTACATTTTTATTTCATTTAATCTTCACTGGCTATACAAAACAAGCACTGTTATCCCTACTTTGAGGAGAAAGACATTGGAGATCAGAGAAGTTGAGTGACTTGCCTGAGTTCACCCAGTCAGTGTAGAGTCTGGATCTGAACCAAATCTATTTCTCTAAAATAGAGCATTTTAATTTCAGATAACGCTTCTGAATGTCTCTTCCTTCCCATCAAAAATCTACTACCAATGCTTCTAAAAATCATTAAAATAGCTGATGGGCGGGTACAATAAATTCTAAAAGGCTGGAAGTCAAGACCTTAGGTAGTTGGATTTCTGGATGGTGGTTCTGGAGGTAAGAAGCATGGCCACGGTGCTCAGGAGTCAGGAGACTCCGGGTTCCTCCTCCATTTCTGCTTCTCCTGTTTACTCATCATCTCAACCACTCTCCTAAGCGCCCAGGAGGCCGACCCAAGCAGGATCACTTCCGCTCACAGAAAAGTAAACTGAGACACTCGATGGTCCGCATTTACACAGTGAATTCTATCCCAACTTCTTCATCACTAGACCATGATAAACCTGAACTAACCCATATCCAGAACTCCAAACTTCATGATTATTGTTGGCACTTGAACAACACTGGGGGTAGGGGGGCGGCTGTTGTTAGGGGCACCGATCCTCCGCTCGGTCAAAAATCCACATATAGGGGCTTCCCTGGTGGCACAGTGGTTAAGAATCCGCCTGCCAATGCAGGGGACACGGGTTCGAGCCCTGGTCCAGGTAGATCCCACATGCCGTGGAGCAACTAAGCCTATGCACCACAACTACTGAGACTGCACTCTAGAGCGCACAAGCCACAACTGCTGAGCCCGTGTGCCTAGAGCCCACGCTCCGCAACAAGAGAAGCCACCACAATGAGAAGCCTGCACACCTCAATGAAGAGTAGCCTCCACTCGCCGCCAACTAGAGAAAGCCCGCAGCAATGAAGACGCAATGCAGCCAAAAATAAATTAATTAATTAATTATTTTAAAAATCCACATATACAACCCTCCATGTCTGCAGTTCCTGCATATGCATGGTTCAGCATCCATGAATTCAACCCACCACTGATCATGTAGTACTGCAGTAGTATCTAGTGAAAAAATCCACATATAAGTGGACCCATGCCATTCAAACTTGTGTTGTTCCAGGGTCAACTGCATCTGGAACTAAAGAAATCCAGAACACAGAATGACCAATTACGTCTGTGGTTGCAAAAATGCCATCTGTCTTTAATAGACTAGGGGTAAAAATCCTGCAATTCTCAAAGATTACCAAAAAAAAATAAAAAATTCCCATGAAGCTAAAACAGTAGCTCTGGATGCTAAAATAATGTTTTTAATAGTGCCGAAATAACACCCCAATGTTCACTGCAGCACTATTTACAATAGCCAGGACATGGAAGCAACCTAAGTGTCCATCAACAGATGAATGGATCAAGAAGATGTGGTGCATATATACAATGGAATACTACTCAGCCATAAAAAAGAATAAATAATGCTGTTTGCAGCAACATGGATAGACAGAAGGTTATTATGCTAAGCAAAATAAGTCAGACAGAGAAAGATAAATACCATATGATATCACTATATGTGGAATCTACAACAGAAGCAGACTCACAGATTTAGAGGACAAACTAGTGGTTACCAATGTTGGGGGGAAGCAATATAGGGATAGAGGAGTGGGATGTAAAAACTGTTGGCTGTAAGATAGGCTAAGAGGATGTACTGTACAACACAGAGAATACAGCCTATATTTTGTAATAACTGTAAATGGAGTGTAACCTTTAAAAATTGTATAAAAATAAAATTAAATTCAAAATTTTAGGCCTTCCCTGGTGGCACAGTGGTTGAGAGTCTGCCTGTCAATGCAGGGGACACGGGTTCGTGCCCCGGTCCGGGAAGATCCCACATGCCGCAGAGCGGCTGGGCCCGTGAGCCATGGCCTCTGAGCCTGCGCGTCCAGAGCCTGTGCTCCGCAACGGGAGAGGCCACAACAGTGAGAAGCCCGTGTACCGCAAAAAAAAAAAAAATTTTAACAAAAGACTGGGTGTCTTCAGCCCTCTATACAATTGTTTGAGTGCCCTCTATAATAAGCCGAAGTCCATTGCTGTTGCTTCCAAACAAGAATTCTGACTGAATCAAAATCCAACTCCTAAAACACTTTCCTGCACAACCCACCAACTTTCTTTAATGGATGGCCTACATCATAAAGAAAAGGTTCAATTATATTTCATATACTCCAATGACTAGTATATAGAGTATAGAATTTATTTTAGAAAATTTCCATTTAAAACAAAAAGTTGAGGGAAAAGGTTTTGTGACTTAAATCAAGTTATCCGAAACAACAATCATCCAAATACTTTATGCCAAGCTAGGCCAGGGTCTTGAGGTTTTACTGTGATGTGATGCATAATACAGTGTATAAGACATATTCCATATGAAAGAAATGCTCAGAAATGACCAGACAGCATATATGTGGCATGTGTTTTGTGTGTCCGTGCTGTGTGGGAAGCAGGAGAAGAGGTAGCAGAGGGAAAGGTATAAGAAGCAGAAGCAGGAAATGGTTATAAACACCTCCATTTTTTTTTGTTTGTTTGTTTTTTTGCGGTACGCAGGCCCCTCACCACTGTGGCCTCTCCCGTCGCGGAGCACAGCTCCGGACGCGCAGGCCCAGCGGCCATGGCTCACGGGCCCAGACGCTCCGCGGCATGTGGGATCCTCCCAGACCGGGGCACGAACCCGCGTCCCCTGCATCGGCAGGCGGACTCAACCACTGCGCCACCAGGGAAGCCCAACACCTCCATTTTTGATTTGAAGAATTTCCAATGTTTCCAAATTCAAAACTCTGAAGTTTTGAATGTGACTTGTAATTACTGATAACTAATATTAGGGCCAGACTAGGCTGAGGCTTGGGAAAACGATTATGAAATGTCTCTTATTATAGTTTATACACAGTTTTTAAAAAGAAAAAAGTTTACCAACAGTAAATCATGTAGGACTAACTGAACCATTTACCCCAATTTGATTATGTCAAAACACCTGGAGTTCAAGGGTACCAAAAAAAACCAAATGAAAAACACATAAGTTTTATGAACCTGTGTGTCTATAGCATATATAAACACACACACACTTTTTTTCCTTGTTTTACTACATTCAATTCTACTAGGCAGAGATCTAGAAACAAGAAAACCCTTGCTGCCTCTTCAAGCAATAGGAGTCTATAATATAATCTAGGGCATATAAGCTGCTCCAGTATTCAAGAAAAGTCCAGGGCTTCCCTGGTGGTGCAGTGGTTGAGAGTCCGCCTGCTGATGCAGGGGACACGGGTTCGTGCCCCGGTCTGGGAGGATCCCACATGCCGCGGAGCGGCTGGGCCCGTGAGCCATGGCCGCTGAGCCTGCGCGTCCGGAGCCTGTGCTCCGCAACGGGAAAGGCCACAACAGTGAGAGGCCCGCGTACCGCAAAAAAAAAAAAAGAAAAGTCCATACCTCAAAAGGACCTCCGAGATCAGTTTGAAACAAAAGGAAAGGGAAGGCATTGAATAAAAAGGAAATGAAGGAAAGGTTGGAGAAAAATGTAAATTTCTTTGAGACAGAAGGCAAATCATAGTTGATGGCTGTTAAGACTGCTTCGACTGAATTCATTAATCGAATTGTTCAGAGTTCAATGTTGTTTGGTTTTTTGTTTTTGTTTTTTGCGGTACTCGGGCCTCTCACTGTTGTGGCCTCTACCGCCGCCGAGCACAGGTCCCAGACGCGCAGGCCCAGCGGCCACGGCTCACGGGCCCAGCCGCGCCGCGGCACGTGGGATGCCCCCGGACCGGGGCACGAACCCGCGTCCCCTGCATCCGCAGGAGGACTCTCAACAACTGCGCCACCAGGGAAGCCCTCAATGGTGTTTTTTAAACAAACGATTTAATGTTTTTGATGGAACTGACCAGATAATTGATTAAATGGATGGTCAAGTCAAACAAAATAGTCCAAGCACATGGGCTACATGCAGCAAGAAAGCTCAAAGGAAAAGATCCTAAAAGTAGCAGAAAAACCGAATGAATTCAGGATGAAAAACAATGCAGAGAAAAAAGAAGGCGGCGAGTGATGGAACAATTGCTCCTGCGGGGATGTGAATTGTGTTGGGCAAATGAAGACTTCTGATTAGCTTCTGGCTGTGCTGTTAAGAAGGTAGAATTCTGCTGATCGCCTATGATTGCAGCAATTTTCAAAGCATCAGAATGTACACATGTACACATGATGAGTGAATGATGGGTTTGAGGGAGTGAATGAAGAAAAAGAGTCTGCAATATATTTGTAATGAAAAATGAAGGTGAAAACCAGCCATGAAACAATGCCACTAAATTTAAAAATGGGGCGACACAAGGGGCATCCTGCGGCCCCAAAAGGAAACACTCGAGGCAGCAATACATCGGCTGCCTGGAACAGAAAAGTACTCCCATGTCCTTTTCCAGCTATGTTTCAAAACAAACGCTTTGAAACAGTTAATTCTACCTTTTTTAATGAAACGTGTCACACAAAGATATTTTCTGGGGTGACGTCAAATTATGTGACACGGAGAGATTGTGGTATGACTGCTGCTGCTTTCCACTACCTGGCCCTATACACTGCACATTCCCCTATGCAGATCCATGCAAAATTTACCAGGTAACAGTCAATCAGCAAATATATACGGAGCACCTACTACGTGTCAAGCACTCTGGTGCTGGGATTACAGCCGTAAACAGAACAAACAAAAATCTCTGCTCTGGTGGAGCAAATATTCTAGTTAAGCGGGAAGAGAGACAGGCAAATAACACATGCAGGAGGTCAGATGGTCATAAATGCCATGGGGAAGGAGACAGCAGGAGTGGCATGGCTCTCCTGGAGCCATGGAGAGCCTTACTCCTGGGAGTAAGGAGTAAATTTAAAGTCATACACTTGAATGCGAGTGAGTGACAGGGGCTGAAAGATGACCTTGGGTCCTAGGTTTCTTTAATTTTTTTAATTGTGGTAAATACACAGATCATAAAACTTATCATCTTTACCATTTTTAAGTGTACAGGTCAGTAGTGTTAAGCACATTCAGTGCTGTGCAACCCATCTCCAAAACTCTTCACCCTGCAGAACTAAAACTCTTCTTTCCATTAAACAACTCCCCAGACCTCCATCCTCCCAGGCCCTGGTGACCACCATTCTACTTTCTGTCGCTATGAATTTGATTACTCTAGGTACCTCGAACAAGAGGAATCATACAGTATTAGTCTGGTTCTGGGCCTCTTGGAGTGACTAAGGGAAACCACAATGAAGTATGTGATGAGACTAGTCCTGAGGATCTCAAGATAAAAAGTGGGGAGATTCTGTGTGTTGGAGGGACAGGTGACTAGGTGTCTGCCAGGACCACACAGATTTCTGGGGCCCCTCTTCATGCCCACCCATGTGCTGTTACCTGGAGCACTCACAGACCCTGGGCTCTCTTGGCTCCTGCAGATGGAGGTGTGGAAAGTCCAGGGAGCATCTTCTAACCAGAAGTAAGTGGGACTCTCAGGCTCCCTCTTGACTGCCCAGAAATGCAGCACTGAGAGGGCAGGCAAACTCTCACAGTACCCAGCACATGGAGTGCCCTCCTCCAATACGTTACACAGAGCACTTGGTCTGCTGTGCCGGTAAATAGTGCTGCACTAGCAGGCAGATCCGGTTCAAGTTCTGCCTCCTACAATAGATTCTTTGTGTCGTTGGGCATACCCCTTCGTTTCTCAAGGCCGAATTTTCCTCACCGTGAAAATGAGTTCTTTGTTCTTTGTCTATCTTCTCCACTAAAATGAAAGCTCCTGGACATCAGGACCTGTTTTGTTGATTGCTCTCTCCCCAGAAAGTAGAAACGTACCTGGTGCATAATATGGCACTCGGTAACTATTCCTAGAATGAATTCATGAACAAATGAGCCTCTGTTATCTGCTTAGCAAGGTGCTGAGCAACGTGGTGAAAATATCTAGAATACCTGAAACATTGAGAAAACAATGCAATTCCAAACTAAATGGTACTAACCACAGGCCTTACTTAGGACCACCCTGAGTTGCTATCGTGGATAAACAATTGGTAACTTAGATAACACTGAGAGAAATGTGGCTAGTCCATAAGAGTCACCACAGAAAGATGAGATTTAAGCTGGGCTCTAAAGGGCAGGTACGTCTGAGGAAGAAAGAAGAGGGAGAAAGTTCTCTTGGGTTGTTAAAAAATACATTCTAGGGACTTCCCTGGGGGTCCAGCAGTTAAGACTCCACACTCCCAATGCAGGGGGCCCGGGTTTGATCCCTGGTCAGGGAACTAGATCCCGCATGCCCGATGCAACTAAAGATCCCGCGTGCCACAACAAAGATCCCACAGGCAGCAACTAAAGACCCGGGCACAGCCAAATAAATAAATAAATACTTTTTTTAAAAAAAAGTACATTCAAGCAATGCATAAACAAATGACAGTGAGAAATCCTTCCCAAAGGTCTTCTTTTATCTCTCTACACTCTCTTCCTAGGAGTTCTATTTGGTACATGTTGGATTTGAGGTGCCTGTGGGAGAGGTCTAGCTTGCATTTGGAAATGTGAGTTTGGAGCTTGGCCTGGAGATCTAGAATTGGAAGTCATCCACTGAGACGTAACAACTGCCACGAATGCCATCCAAGAAATCACATCCTGAAAACTTATCCCTACAGCTCTGGATCTTTCAAACAGAAGACGGTATTCATGTTGAGAAACAATCCACATATTCAATCTCAACCCAGCCACGTAGCCATACTGCAAAACCAAGGCGATCCAGAGTGTCCCTCAGGCCTGTGCATGCCCCATCTTACTTAAACACAGGCACCAGAGACCAGTTTGGACCAGGAAACAGGGAAGCAGGGTGACCTTACATCTCAGTTTGCCCAGCACTGTTCTAGTTTATACCTGTTGTCCCAGCATACTTAGCAACAGTACCCCTTTCACTCTCAAAAGCATCCCAGTTTAGATGATAAATTACACAATCTACCAATTCTCCAAATACCCAATTTCTTGAATGACCCGTTCCCCAAATGACCAATTTGCCTAACGTAATTATGTGTTTTAACTTTCTAGTTTAGTTGATTTTCATTTTACTTTCATAATACCACTTTAAGAAATGTTTAGACTGTCTCTTCCCTAGCTCTGTAACACTTGAACTGGAAACTTAAGTCTCTTCTTCTTCCTCTCTATCTGTGCCTCGGTTTCCCCTCTCTCCTTCTAAATCTGTCCCCTTCTCCAGCAGCAACAGCAGGGAGCAGGGGCAGAGAAAACTGGATGTATTCTTCTTATGAATATATTCTCCTCATGACTATATTGTTTTAGGAATATATTCAAGGAAAATATTCTTTTATGAATATATTCTTTATAAATAGTGCCTTCTTGCTTAAATTCTTCAATGTGAAGAGTTCACATTAACGTATCATCCCTATGAATAATAATAACAATGAAAAATATATTTATAACAATTCTTCCTTTGAAGAATGTATCCTCACTAATATATTTTATTCTGGCCCCCAGTACCGCCCACCCACACGTCTCAATTTCCCCGGCTTTCTGTCCCTCAAGCTGTTGAAAAACTCTTGAAAAGTCCTTAAAATGCTGTTAGAAAATCCAAATGAAAACCAAAACTAAATAGTATAGATGACATAAATAAGCTTGGTGAATTAGTCCTTCAGTGAAATTGGCCATGCAACAAGTTAGCTTTCAGCAAATTGGCTTTCAATTAATTGACTTTTAGCAACCTGACCTATGACCTTCCTGACCAGCCCACCTAAAATAGGTTGGCCATTACCCTTCCCATCACCTTGACCCTACCAAAATTCTCTCTCAGATTGTTTCATTTCTTAATGTTTTCGCAAGACCAAATATAATTGTTTGCTTATTATTTTTCTTCATCCCCACTTAGAATATTCTCAGGAGGGCCGAGGCCTCTTTGATTTTGTTCACCAGTGTCCACGTAGCCCTATCCCAATCTCTTGCACATACGTAGATGCTCAGTGAACATCTGCTGAATAAACCAACAACAAATGAATGAATGACTATACAAGAGATGCCAAGAGAATCTCTAGATTCATGAGAGGAACAAGAAGGAATATAAATTGTGTATTAATCCCTATCTCAGTTCTAACCACCATCATCCCAGGCACCCTCCTTTTGCATTGAAAACTAAAGAGAAGCTATTAAGCAAAACTTTTTTTTAATTGGGTATGAAAAGAAGGGGGAGGGGAAGTGATTCAAGAGATGAGCAAACTGTAAACCGTTTTTCAATCAGACAGAACCTCTTTGACCATCTGAAACCAGAATGCACTGAAGAAAATCTCTCCCCCAGATGTTACAACATTGCCCATTTAGTACAGTGCTATTTGAGAGCAGCTGGCGATGACTCAGGACTCAACAAAGACCTTAATGGCTCTCCTGCCAGCCCTTGGGCCATCATTTGCATAGGAAGCAGATTTGGCTGGTCTGCTGATGGTGATGCCTCTCACCCACTTGGACATGACCTCATTTTCACGTCTCCATTTTCCATCTTTGCCATATGCAGTCATAACCTACTGGGAAATACTGTGCCACAAAAATATAAAATAAAAGCAAATCCTGATCATTTGAAGCACTATTTTAATTACAATTTTACGGACACACCTCCTTTCATCAGAAATTCATTTTTAATCAGTCTAGCACATTTGAATTAGTGTGACGTGGTTTCCTTTTCACCCATTTAATATCTCAAGTCAGAAGTTTATAGCATTGCATCAGGGCAATTACATGAAAGGAGGCTATTTTTTAAAGATGCAGATAATTGTATTGTAGATTCATACTGTTTATGAATTAGGTTTATAGGTTTCACCTCGCCTCTAGATGCACTTATAATCATCAGAAGGAAAGAAGAAAGACATTTCACCAATGAAAGCACAATCTCTTTCCCATCTGGAAACGAATCACCAAGTCCTAACAAACACAAAGACATTTATTTACACTTAGACGATTTACCTGGGGGGTGGGGGTGAGGGTAGGGAACAACGTCTTCATTTATCTGCCAGTTCAACCCACTGAGGTCCCGCCAACAACATATCTCCTCAGGAAAGGACAGGAGACAGAGGGGCTGGACAGTGATATTATTAACTGTACTTTCTGAGAGCAGAAGTTCAAGGGACACAGCAGGAATCTTGGAAAGTCTCACTTTCTTCCCCTCAAGTCCCTCGGAATTACCCAACCCAAAGTTCCAATAACCGAGTCCCATCATTTTCCAACTTTCAAATACCCAGTGTTCCAAGCCAAACCCTAAGCTTTAGCCTGTCTCCTTCTTTGATTCTAGAAGTCTTAATAGTTAATTAATTTATCAAAGGAGGGAAAGTAAATTATATCATAAACATTTGAACAAAGTCTCCGATTTCATAGCTTTGCTGCCTAGAGGGATGCTGACAGCTATACACAAGACACTGTTTTTGAAAGTGTAATTCAAAACCCATTAGAGGATGTTGAATTATATGTTTTTAATGAAATAAACTAAAATAGTATAAAATAGAAAATACTAAATTGTGTTATACATAATCCATCTCTATTTCATATATTATGTGTGTGGAAGTATATGCTAATAATAATAAACTTATTATTAGTAAACACTCATATAATGCTTGATTTGTATCAGGGACTGTGCCAGGGGCATTATGCAGGCATTAACTCATTTAATCTTCAAGATCATCCTATGAGATGGGACTATTTTTTACCCCAGTTTTACAGTTGAATGAACTAAGACACAGAGAATTTAGGTAATGTACCCATCATGGTCCAGCTAGCAATAGCAGACAGGATTTGGACCTAAGTAACCCTGCCCTAGAGTCTTTGACCTTAACACTGCACCATCCTGCCTCTCCTAAATCTATCTTTTGCTATAGGTTTTAGGCTTTTGGGGTTTTTTTTGATAAATAACAATGTAAGGGGATTATATATGATGTATATCCTAGGTTAGTTCCAATTTCAAATATTCTATGCAATTGTCCTTATACCGTCAGGCCGTATGATCTAATGCTTTGCTCAGGAAATTGGTCCCTGTGTCATGTATTCCAGCATCGCTAATGACACCACCCTTGCCACCAATCATAAACCAGAGATCTTCTGCCTTCATTACCCAGTCCCTGGGATAGTTCAATGGTCCCAAACCCCATGGTGCCAGAGTTAATAAAAAATACAAAAACAAACAAACAAAAAACACAGTTGTCTAAACTCTGGCAAAAGTATTACACCATAAGCAGTGAAACCTAAAGCTTTTGAGAGGCTACTTCGTCTTGGGTTGGGAGAAGCTATAGAATTAAGTCATAAGGTAACCACTGCAATGTTTATTTTCCTTACCCTAGTTTACAAAGAACTGAGCTAACTACAAAGGGACCATATAATCCAAGGAAAACATCCTTAAATTTCCAGTCACAAAATCTGACCTCTGCTCTGCCAAAATTATGTAACTCAGGCAAATCACTGATTCACAGCAGCTTACCTTATTTAGGATTTTATACTCTCCAGAGACACTAAGCTAACAACCACTCCCTGAGGAAGGCAGAGATGGCTATTAGAGAGGGCCGTTTCCAACCTCCTTCCTGAGGCTTCCACCCTCTACCCACCTCCAGTCTTTCCCTCCCATGCATAGACCTCCCTCCCCCAGAAGAGGAGAAACAGCTAATCACAGAGGTGAGAGGGCAGAGCAGTCACCAGGGGTGTTTCACCAGCAGGCAGTGGAAGGTCAGCGCCCCGTGAGATTCACTCTTCCACCTCCTGCACCCGTGTGGGCAGCCCACCTAAGGTATCCTCTTCTCTCTTGCTCTTCGAGGACATGCTGTGGGAGCTCCATCCAGATTCCCTAGAATCCCCTGTACCAGTTCTGGGCACCGGCCTTGAGCTTCCGGGTGCTGCTTTGCTCCTAACGGCCCAGTCTGTGACCTTCTTCAGAGGATTAACCTGGAGCCACTTCACATGGATGTACTTAGAGCCACGGGTGCCCAGGAGCTCCTGTCGCACCCCACCCCCACTGCAGGGGACTCCTAACCAGTGACCAGATGTGCAGCAGTGGGAAAGCCCGGCTCCCTCCCCTCGGACAAAACAAATTCTGAGGTGTCATTTATACTCAGAGTCCCCCCATAACATCTGGAGTCTGGGAGTCCTCCCAGAACATACCCTTGCTGGGCTCCACCTTCCCCGGACCCTCCACCCACTCCCTTGCAGTCCCCCCCCCCCCCCAGCACTTCCTGAAGTAATTACTGGCATCTGTATCACAGCCTCAGGGTCTGCTTCTGGGAACCTGACCTAAACTCCCTCCCTGTTGCAGATCTAGGCCTGTCTGAGGAGGTAAGCCTCATCAGATTTTCTCTCTCGCTTTCTACTTGGCTTCCTCTTCACCTGCAACTGGGTTAGGTCAGGCCCTGCTCCACAGAGGGGCTGGCCATCTTAGATTCAAGGAGGGCCTAGAAGCTTCATGTAAATCTTCAGGCCTTCGCTGAATTCTCCAACTCAGCTCCCACACAGAGTCATGCTTTGGTGGTCGGTATTCATTGGTCAACTATTAATACAGCAGGGCTTTAATATCCATTTAGCTACTGTTCTTAAACATCTCCCTCAGCCAGAAAACTGAGGGGAGGTGTGGTAAGTGATTTAGGTATTCCTGGTTCCCTGGCCCTAAAACTATCACAATGGCAACAGAAACCTCACCTCCAGATTCCTACAACTATGTTAGCAGCCTTTAGACAGTAAAAGAATCAACCCATATAGCTTAAGAGCTAGAAGAGACCTTTGAGTTCTATCCCTTAGTAAACAGATTAAGGAACTGAAGCCAAGACCAGGCATTTTTCCAAGGTCATATCATTTGACAGTAAAGGTTTCCACCGAACCTACGTCTCTGGACTCAGAGTAAGGTGGTGGGTGCTGAACCAGGCTGCAGAGTGAGAAAAAGCGCAGGTTAGTCGAGTTGACTGCTGTCCTCCCAAATCCCGCCCCCTGAAAGCATCACTGGGTATCTCTAAACACATTCACGACAATAGATTTGTTTGAACTGCTTGATCTTTCCCCCATTAAAATAAACAGCATGAAATGTAGATTAACTCTCCCCACATGCCTTGAAGAAAACATAATCAATACTGTAGTCAGTTCCTTAAGGAGATTCTTAGACACATCACGCTCCACCTACCCAGATGGAGCACAGTTCCTGGCCTATAGAAAGCACTCAAATCATTTTTTTAGGAAATTCATTGGACAAAAATTCATACTGAGCACTCAACTATGATGGCAATGACCCTCAAATTTATTCATAGGGAGACCTGTGATAGAGTTACAGCAATGTATCATGAAATACTGATATATTTAATTCTACCACACAAATTATAAATAATTTTACTAGCAGTAAAATGTGGCTATAAGATAGGTATTTATATTTCTGCATTTAAGAAACAATAACACACTAAAAGTTTAAGGAATTACTTTTCAGGTGTGTGTTGTCTACTCTATTTATGCATACTTTACTCACAACTGGTCCTCACTACCAGTGAAGCAATATAATCCAATACAAGAAATTTTAAAATTGAAAAAATAATCTGTTCATTAATTCACTTTTTCTTAAAAGGAGAAAAACAATCCCTATTATTTTTCTCCGTGAACCAGTGGTCCAGCTTATATAACAGCACCGTTCCTTGAGAACATTAGTTTGAAATCACTACAATAATGTAATCTTCACAGGAACAAATTCCAGCACAAGTTAGTATTAAGCAATCTTAAGACAAACAACTGAATCAGGATCTGGCCCATACACATTTAACTGCTATTGATTTCAAAGTAGGGAAAACTTCTACAGTCATAAACACGTGAAAATGTTGAAGTAAGAGTTTAGGTATAAACCCCCAAAACACTAAAGACCCAAGCAATGTTTATAAATTGGGAAACTTAGATTAGACTGAGTTCTTCGCTGCAGACAATAAACTTGTGAAACTTCTAAAAAGGGACCTATGCAGTATATTCATGAATAGGGTGAGTGATTAAGTGTTTTCAAATTTTAGATGTAATTCTATATAAAATGTGTCAGACAGAGAGCAAAGTGTCTAATAGCACAAGCGGAGAGTTTAGAGAGAAGGAATTCTGGCATATAGACCTTTCCCTTTATTGAGATGGTGCCCAAGGTCAGGCATAGGAGATTAGGCAGGGAAGTAGTGGTCTAAGCTATGATACAATGGGAAGGTAACCGAGCCCTGAGGGCAAGCTGTCTAGGACCAAGGACAGTCAATTCAATTGAGTTCAATAGGCAATAACTGTCCCCCTCATGTCAAGCTCCATGCTATGTGCTAAAGCTAAAGAGATGAATAAAACACCACCCCTTCCCTGACATGAAACCAAATTGAATAATCGTTAAGAGGACTTAGAGGAGAGAAGGAGAGTAGTTTTTGTGTGGAGTCTTTAGGGTTTCCTATATAGAGTATCATGTCACCTGCATATAATGATAATTTTACCTCTACCTTTTACTTCTTTTTCTTTTCTGAGTGCCGTGGCTAGGAGTTCCAATACTATGCTGAACAGAAGTGGTAAGAGTGGCATCCTTGTCTTCTTCCAGATTTTAGCAGGAAGGCGTTCAGCTTTTCAGCACTGAGTATTATATTGGCTATGGGTTTGTCATAAATAGCTTTTATTTGTTGAGATATGTTCCCTCTATATCCGCTTTGGTAAGAGTTTTGTTATGAATGGTTGTTGAATTTTATCAAATGCTTTTTCTGCATCTATTGAGATGATCATGTGATTTTCTTTTTGTCTTTCCTTTTGTTAATGCAGTGTATCACACTGATTGATTTGCATACGTTGAACCATCCTTGTGACCCTGCGATGAATCAAATTTGATTGTGGTGTATGATTTTTCTTATGTGCTGTTGGATTCAGTTTGCTAATATTTTGTTGAGAATTTTTGCATTTATATTCATCAAAGATATTGGCCTGTGATTTTCCTTTTTGGTAGAGTTTTTGTCTGGTTTTGGTATCATGGTGATGGTGGCTTCACAGAATGACTTTGAGAGTGTTCCCTCCTCTTCAAACTTTTGGAATCTTCGGAAAACTATTCCATGCTCCTGGATTGGAAGAACTAATATTGTTTAAATGGCCATACTACCCAAAACAATCTATATATTTAATGAGATCCCTATCAAATTACCTATAACATTTTTCACAGAACTAGAACAAATAATTCTAAAATTTATATGGAACCACAAAAGACCCAGAGTTACCAAAGCAATCCTGAGGAAAAAGAACAAAACTGGAGGTATTACCTTTCCAGACTTCAGACAATACTATAAAGCTACAGTAATCAAAACAGCATGGTACTGGCACAAAAACAGACGTATGGATCAGTGGAACAGAACAGAGAGCACAGAAATAAACCTACACACCTACAGTCAGTTAATCTTCAACAAAGGAGGCAAGAATATACAATGGAAAAAGACAGTCTCTTTAGCAAGTCGTATTGGGAAAGCTGGACAGCTGCAAGTAAATCAATGAAGTTAGAACACACCCTCACACCCTACACAAAAATAAACTCAAAATGGCTTGAAGACTTAAAGGTAAGACATGACACCATAAAACTCCTAGAACAGAACATAGGCAAAATATTCTGACATAAATTGTGGCAATGTTTCTTACATCAGTCTCTCAAGGCAGTAGGAATAAAAGCAAAAATAAACAAATGGGACAAAAGCTTATAATCAAACTTTTACACAACAAAGGAAACCATAACAAAATGAAAAGACAACGTTCTATGGACTGAAAATATTTGCAAACAATGTGACTAACAAGGGCTTAATTTCTAAAATATACAAACAGCTCATATAACTCAATAACAACAAAAAACAAACAACTCAAACAAAAAATGGGCAGAAGGGACTTCCCTGGCAGTCCAGTGGTTAAGATTCCATGCTTCCAATGCTAGGGGTGCAGGTTTGATCTCTGGTCGGGGAACTAAGATCGTACATACTGCGTGGCATGGCCAAAAAAAAAATGGGCAGAAGATCTAATGAGACATTTCTCCAAAGACAACATACAGATGGTCAATGGCATGTGAAAAGATGCTCAGCTTCACTAATTATTAGAGAAATGCAAATCAGAACTACAATGAGGTACCACCTCACACCAGTCAGAATGACCAGCATTAAAAAGTCTACAAATAATAAATGCTGGAGAGGATGTGGAGAAAAGACAACCCTCCTACACTGTTGGTGGGAATGTAAATTGGTGCCACTATGTAAAACAATAGGAACGTTCCTCAAAAAACTAAAAACAGAGCTACCATATGATCCAGCAAGCCCTCTTCTGGGCATATATCCAGAGAAAACTGTAATTTGAAAAGATACATGCACCCCAATGTTCACTGCAGCACTATTCACAATAGCCAAGACGTGGAAACAACCTAAATGTCCATCAACAGATGAATGGATAAAGAAGATGTGGTACATATAAACAATAGAATACTACTCAGCCATAAAAAAAGAATGAAATAATGTCATTTGCAGCAACATGGATGGACCTAGAGATTATCATACTAAATGAAGTAAGTCAGAAAGAGAAAGACAAATGTCATATCATATCACTTATATGTGGAATCTAAAAACTGATGCAACTGGACTTATTTACAAAACAGAAACAGACTTACAGACATAAAAAACAAACATGGTTACCAAAGGGGAAGGGGGGGATGGATAAATTAGGAGCTTGGGATTAGCAGATACAAACCACTATATATAAAATAGATAAACAACAAGATCCTACTGCATAGCACAGGGAACTATATTCAATATACTGTAATAAACCATAATGGAAAAGAATATATATACACATATGTGTGTGTGTGTGTATAACTGAATCAGTTTGCTGTACGAAACTTATACAACATTGTAAATGAACGAGAGTTGAAGTATATTTCAAAACAATTTTTTAAATATTTACCTCAAATTTACTGCAGGTATTATTACCTACATTTGTCAGATGATAAAATTGAGACTTAGAAGAGGTAATACCTTGAGTACTTTTCAAAGTTATCAAATGAAAGAACTAGCAGTCAGAGCATCACCCACCAACATCGAAGTCTAATATCTTTTACTGCTCACTGTCTCTTTACGTATAATATGTCTGACTATACGATGCTTCTGCCCCATTAGATCCCCCAGATTACAATAGGGAGACTACATCATTCTGTCTGACTTATGATCAAAGTCTAGATTGAGAAAAGGGGCCGTGAAAACACAAACATGACTTAGTAACTCTGGTCAGAAGATTGAGACCCCTAAACACCATCATCCTAGATGTCCCTCAAAGGAAGGAACATGCCTTAAAGCCTACGGTTCCCTGCAGGAGGCATATTTCAGGTGGCTCTCATGCCGACTTCAGCTGGGTGATGTGGAGATTCCAAACAGCAAAGAAGAAACATGCTATATAGGCTACAGTCACGCTTTAGAATTAGGCTCAGGATCTCTTTTTTTTTTTTTTTTTGCACGGGCCTCTCAGTGTTGTGGCCTCTCCCGTTACGGAGCACAGGCTCCGGACGCGCAGGCTCAGCGGCCATGGCTCACGGGCCCAGCCGCTCCACGGCATGTGGGATCCTCCTGGACCGGGGCACAAACCCGCGTCCCCTGCATCGGCAAGCAGATTCTCAACGGCTGCGCCACCAGGGAAGCCCTCCTTCACTGTACAACATCCATTCTCTCATCGTACACCTGCTCTGTGGTGGGCCCACCTCTAGGCCCCGGGGCCTGCAGTAGAAATAAAGAAGGAAAAATCCCTGACCTCATGAAACTTCCTTTCTAGTCAATGAGGAGAGAGATGGTAAATAAGCAACCAAAGCAATGAGAAAGATCAATTTAGATGACAATTAGCCCCATGAAGACAAATTTTAAAGAGTGGAGGAACGGAAGAGAGATGGTCAGAGTATCAGATCAGACAGTGTAAAATGAAAACTGTCAATTGCCATCTGCGTCTACAAGGAGTAACTCACGAGCCCCTGCAGTCGCTGACCTTCAACATCCCCTGAAAGGAGCTCAGTGTAGAGATCAGGAATGAGGCACTCTGTGCTCCGGGAAAAACTAGCAGAACAGGCCTTCAGATAGACAACTTCAGGAGAAGATTTTATGAGTCCAAATTCTTGCATCTTCTCATCTCTAGAAAAGCACTAAAATCATTAACAGAGACATCTGCTCCTCATGACTAGCAGCAAAGCTCTGCCAAAGTGTATGTCTGACTGCACGTCCCCCCGTCACTAAAGTCACATATATACTGACCTTCCCCCTACCTCTTCAGAGCAGCTCCTCAGAGCTCTCTGAGAGTCTGTCTCTGAAGCCATAGCCCTCATTTTGTTCCACATAAAACTGAACTCACAACTCTCATGTTGTGCATTATTTTTCGGTCAACAGTAGGATGATCTGAGAAGGAACATTTGATTACAGGCATAATTCATCACCCCCTTTTGAGACCTAAGATTGGTTATTAGGCCAAGCTTATTGTGCCCAGCTCTTCCTGTCTTCCTGAAGAATTCCCTTCCCAAAGAATCCTTAATCCTCACACACAACAGTCTTCTGACAGTCCTGCCCTACCAGTTCAACAGAGAAGCCCACACATGTCTAGACTTCCCTTGGGCACAAGCTTGGCATCTCTGTTACATCAGCAGGAGCATCATTATTATTTCACCACTGTAACTGCAGGACTGTACATCTACTTACCAGATGCAACTAAGAAAGAAACAGAAACCAGGAAAGAGCAGGTGGGTGTGGGCTTCCAGAAACAAAGTAAAGTGGATTTGATCACGGGCCGCAAGAGGATACTTTTTTTTCTTGCACATAACAGCCAAGTTCTAGGCTAGCAGGTGAAATGATTCTAAGTAGATCCAATAAGAAAATTAACTCTCACAGTATGAAATCTGATTTTTTTTAAGATCTCTGGAGGCAATATAAAAGAAAAACAGAAAAGGGAAATTAAAAAGGAAGTCAAGACCACCCAATATCCTTCCTCTCCCTTCTATCCCATGTCTTGGAGTTTCAGCAAAAGAGAGGCTGGAGAAAGACTAGCTGGGATTCATAACTATGATAAAGGAATAAGGATGCTTGAGGCATCAGAGGAGCGACAACAAAGAGAAATGGAGACTTCTGGAGGAAAGGAGGACAGAGAGGGGTCTGGGCTGACCAGTCTATCAACCAAGAGAATACCCACGAGGGAACATCCCCAGGGTCTGCTCAGAAAAGCCCCTGCTGCTGTACAGAGCACAGAGATGAGTCAGCCAAACTTGGGCTGCAGCTCCTCATGTTTCACCCTCACCCCCACTGCACCCTTGCCATTTACATCACAAACTTGAAGGAACTGAAAGACATTTCTTTGGGGTTTATGTGCTTGTGTTAGCTCATCAGAGAGAGGGAAGTATTTGACTCTCAACTACCCCCTCACCCCGCCCCAGCCTCCAATCCCCGGTGACACCTGAGCCATCTTCAGTGGCAAAGAAAACCCTTTGCCGCCATCACCTGGCCAGGGTAAAGTTGATTTCATGATCTTCCACCGCAGATTACCACCTCTCCCCACCCCACTCAAATCCACCCCTTCCCATCCCCTCCACCAGCCCAAAATAGACTTGGGACAGGTAACATCAACTTCATCACCACAATCATTGGCATCATAATTTTTTTCCCTTTCTCTTCTCATTTTACAGATTCAAAGTGATTATAGGATTTCTTTTGTTTTCTTTTGCTGGGAATCAGTCCATATTTTACCTTAGAGTACATTCATATAAGTTCCTGCATTTCCAAGGGTAACCAGATCACATTTAAGTTAGCACTGTTGGTAACAAAATTACATGACTACGCTGGCTTCAAAAGCAAGAGAGGATGATACACACTAACATTCTTTCCCTTTCATACTGCTGAAAACAAAACTAAAGACCCCGCATGCTGCAGCTAAAGACCCCGCGTGCCTCAATGAAGATCCCGCATGCCACAACTAAGACCCAGCGCAGGCAAATAAATAAATAAATGTTTTTTAAAAAAATATAGAATCACATGCCTTTTACAATCCAGTATGAAGGCATATTGTTCGTGTTAAAATTAAACCATTTGGGACATGGGGAGAACAAGGAGAGTTTCAAAGCTTAGGATGTTTAAACTTTCCCCCAAGGCCATTTTTCTCTTCTAATTGCTAGTTGGCATGCAGTATCAAGGCCTTGGGAAGACGGACAGAGGAAAGAAGGGGATCATTTAACTCTAAACTTCATGGCGTCTAAGGCTACGTCTGTAAAAACTACTTAACCTAAAATTCTACAAAGTTTTAATATAAAAAGCGATGGCAATTAGGAAACCCTGTAGAAAATCCATCCCTACAGTCACTGATGGGAAACTTAAGCCACAGACAATTCACAGGGCTGACAAATAGCTAAGCTAAAACCTAAACTCCAATGCTCTAAATTCAAATCCTGTTCATCTTTCCACAACACCACGGGGGCACGCCTGACTCCAGTGCAGGAACTTGGCAGTGATGCTGGAGAAACTGTGGCCTCACGTCACTTAACTGTTTATACCAACAGCTTGCCAAAGAGCTGAGCAAAAATAGTCTGCTCTCCAAACATCTTCCACTCCATTAGCCATCAGATCTCAAATGTGGTTTAAAGCTGGTTCTCTTCCAATATTAAATCACGAAATCGGGAGACTTAAAAGAAGAGCTTGTTCCCCACCCCCGCCCATGCCAATCTCAGTGCCAATCCAAATTTTGTTCTCCCTTCAACCACCCTCTCTGCCCATCCCTGATTTTTATTACTCCAGGCTTAGTTTGATTTCTAAATGTACCTGGATGGGATATTCTAATCCTGACTGCAATCAAGTGAAGAAAATTTTCTCTAGTTTCTGCCTAGAACAAACTCAAAGGATGTGGTCACACCAGGGTTGACCGTGGCTCCTAGAAATACCAGCTCCTCTGCCTTGGAGTTCCACAGCCTCGGAGAGCCTGCATGGCAGCCAGGACTGAACAGAGAGGCCCAGTAGGAACGAACACGTAAAACTCCTGCTATGAGGTCATCCCGGGACTTTGGGATGGTTGATACAACCTTTCCCACTTGAATCTCAACAGACGGCCACAGGATGCCAGAACTGCCTTCACCTTGTATATTGTATTTCTGAAATCCCATTGAGGACTTAACCTCCAACAACTAACAACCCAATTCAGACCAGCAGCATGAACCTCAAACACACAGAGACTGGCCCAATGCTATCTGTAACAATTGTTTGTTCACTTAGAGGCTGGCTGTATTTGCTTCTTTCATGCCCCCCAAACTAGCCTTTCAATTTATTGATTTAATTTCACTTTTAGAGGTTCTCCCCACTGCCCTCATAAAACAGCAGGTACCTCCTGAACCAAAGTACCCACCTTAACAGATTCACACTACTATATATAAAATAAGTCAACAACAAGGACCTACTGTAGAGCACAGGGAACTCTACTCAATAGCCTGTAATAATCTATAATGGAAAAAAATCTGAAAAAGAATATTCATACATATACATATATCTATATATCTATAAAACCAAATCACTTTGCTGTACACCTGAAATTAACATGACACTGTAAGTTAACTATACTTCAATTTTTAAAAAATGTTTTTAAAAAAACCAGTTTTAGGCAGTTTGAAGACAGTGTGCAGGCCACAGACAGATCTTCCTGGGGAATCTACCACAGTGTAGTGGTTCTTTCTGACTGAAGAGAACTCAAATGTCCCCTCAGTCCAGGCCGGACAAGTTTCAAAGACCAGAGGGAACATGTACAGACAACGTGAAGGCAACGCTGCTCAGGGGACACCTGCACTGTTACATCTGGCTCAAGCCTTCTCACTTGTTGTCTGGACTGCCTAGGACAGGACTCAAAATGCTACCCAAGTGGCTGGGACAGGACAGGAGTTAGAGGGAGCACACATCACTCCACCGGGTAATGACGGAGAGCCTGCTTCCTCAGGGTGAAAAGTGCAATAGTTTAGCCAGAGAATACTCCTCACCGCTGTAGCTGGGGTGCTTACCATCATGGCACACGGGTGCCCTTAGGGGACGCGGAAGCCAAGAGGTTTAGAGTTCTTAGGAAATGCCCCCTGCCCACGTAGAGCACTGCACTGTCATTCACTTGTTCTCTACCGACAGGAGGGCTGCTGTTCTTTGCCTCCTTCTCTGCTTCACACACCCATCACCACTGTTTCTGGTCCTTTCTTTAGGATAAAGTTCCACTACTGGAGTGCTACACAGAGATATGTATGTTTCAAAGACTTTGGATACATATGGCCAAGCTGCCCTTGGTAGGGACACTCATTTACCTTCCCAACTCTCCTGCCTTTGGAGAACTGCTTCCCATTCCATAGGAATCCTGCCCAAAGCAGGTGGCTCAGATGTGGCTGACCTCACTCCCTGGCCCTGGAGCTGAGATGGTGACTGGCCTGACCATTAAGAGGACTCCATCCACTCTATGCGGTCAGTGGTTCACATAACCCAAGCCAGGCTAACTGGAGTTTCCTCAGGACTTTTGCTGGAGGGACTTAAAAAAACGCTCATACTCAGGCCAATCTATAGAGACAGAAGTAGATTAGTGGTTACCTAGGGCTAAGGTGTGGGGGAGCCTGGGGGCAGGAAAAAGTATGGGTGATTTGTATGAGGTTTCTTTTCGGGGTGATGAAATGGCCCTAAGCTTGACTGTGGTGATGCTTGCACAACTCTGTGAATATACTAAAAATAATGTGATTGTATGGTTTAAACGGCTGAATCGGGATGCTATATGAATTATACCTCAATAAAGCTGCTTTTTTTTTTTAAGAGATTCCTGCTCTCACTCTCTCGCTTCCTCTAGGACAGCAAGCAGTAAGAATAATGTAAACATGGGTCTGCCAGCTGCTCTCCTCACCATGTAGAGAATATAGCCCTGCAGAGGCAAGCAAATGATAGAGACAGAGACAGGCACTGAGACAGAATGAATGACTTGAACGACTCGATCCAACTTTGCATAAAGTCACTTCCATTCCTTGAACTTCTCAGTTGCCTAAGACAAAAAAAATTCCCTTTTTTGGGGGGGACAAGGGGAAGATGGCGGAAGAGTAAGATGCAGAGATCACCTTCCTCCCCACAGATACACCAGAAATACATCTACACGTGGAACAACTCCTACAGAACACCTACTGAACGCTGGCAGAAGACCTCAGACCTCCCAAAAGGCAAGAAAGTCCCCACGGACTTGGGTAGGGCAAAAGAAAAAAGAATAAACAGAGACAAAAGGATAGGGATGGGACCTGCACCAGTGGGAGGGAGCTGTGAAGGAGGAAAGGTCTCCACACACTAGGAAGCCCCTTCGCGGGCGGAGACTGCGGGTGGCGGAGGGGGAAAGTTTCGGAGCCGCGGAGAAGAGCACAGCAAAAGGGGTGCGGAGGGCAAAGGGGAGAGATTCCCGCACAGAGGATCAGGGCCGACCGGCACTCACCAGCCCGAGAGGCTTGTCTGCTCACCCGCCGGAGCGGGAGGGGCTGGGAGCTGAGGCTCGGGTTTCGGGGCGGAGCACAGGGAGAGGACTGGGGTTAGCGGGCGTGAACACAGCCTGCAGGGGGTTAGTGCACCACGGCTAGCCGGGAGGGAGTCCGGGGAAAAGTCTGCACCTGCCGAAGAGGCAAGAGAGTTTTCCTTCCCTCTTTGCTTCCTGGTGTGCGAGGAGAGGAGAGGGGATTAAGAGCGCTGCTTAAAGGAGATCCAGAGACGGGCGCGAGCCGCTGCTAAAAGCGCGGACCCCAGAGACGGGCATGAGACGCTAAGGCTGCTGCTGCCACCAAGAAGCCTGTGTGCGAGCACAGGTCACTATCCATACCCCCTTCCGGGGAGCCTGTGCAGCCCACCACTGCCAGGGTCCCGGGATCCAGGGACAACTTCCCCGGGAGAACGCACGGCACGCCTCAGGCTGGTGCAACGTCACGCCGGCCTCTGCCGCCGCAGGCTCGCCCCGCACTCCGTGCCCCTCCCTCCCCCCGGCCTGAGTGAGCCAGAGCCTCCGAATCAGCGGCTCCTTTAACCCCATCCTGTCTGAGCAAAGGACAGATGCCCTCCGGCGACCTACACACAGAGGCGGGTCCATATCCAAAACTGAACCCCAGGAGCTGTGCGAACAAAGAAGAGAAAGGGAAATCTCTCCCAGCAGCCTCAGAAGCAGCGGATTAAAGCTCCACAATCAACTTCATGTACCCTGCATCTGTGGGATACCTGAATAGACAACGAATCATCCCAAATTGAGGAGGTGGACTTTGAGAGCAAGATTTATGATTTTTTCCCCTTTTCCTCTTTTTGTGAGTGTGTATGTATATGCTTCTCTGTGAGATTTTTGTCTGTATAGCTTTGCTTCCACCATTTGTGCTAGGGTTCTATCCGTCCATTTTTTTTATTTTTTGTTTTCTTTTAAAAAAATTTTTTTCTTAATAATTTCTTATTTTAATAATTATTTTATCTTACTTTATTTTTTCTTTCTTTCCTTCCTTCCCTACATCCTTACTTCCTTCCATCCTTCCTCCCTCCCTTCTTTGTTTCTTTCTTCCTTCCTTTCTTTCTTTCTTTCTTCCTTCTTTTCTTTCTTTCTTTCATTCATTCTTTCTTTCATTCTTTCTTCCTTCCTTTCTTTCTACATTTTCTCCCTTTTATTCTGAGCCATGTGGATGAAAGGCTCTTGGTGCTGCAGGCAGGAGTCAGTGCTGTGCCTCTGAGGTGGGAGAGCCAACTTCAGGACACTGGTCCACAAGAGACCTCCGAGCTCCACATATCAAACGGCGAAAATCTCCCAGAGATCTCCATCTCAACACTAGCACCCAGCTTCACTCAACGACCAGCAATCTACAGTACTGGACACCCTATGCCAAACAACTAGCAAGACAGGAACACAACCCCACCCATTAGCAGAGAGGCTGCCTAAAATCATAATAAGTCCACAGACACCCCAAAACACACCACCAGATATGGACCTGCCCACCAGAAAGACAAGATCCAGCCTTATCCACCAGAACACAGTCACTAGTCCCCTCCACCAGGAAGCCTACACAACCCACTGAACCAACTTTAGCCCCTGGGGACAGACACCAAAAACAACGGGAACTACGAACCTGCAGCCTACAAAAAGGAGACCCCAAACACAGTAAGATAAGCAAAATGAGAAGACAGACAAACACACAGCAGAGGAAGGAGCAAGATAAAAACCCACCAGAACTAACAAATGAAGAGGAAATAGGCAGCCTACCTGAAAAAGAATTCAGAATAATGATAGTAAAGATGATCCAAAATCTTGGAAATAGAATGGAGAAAATGCAAGAAATATTTAACAAGGACCTAGAAGAACTAAAGATGAAACAAACAATGATGAACAACACAATAAATGAAATTACAAATACTCTAGATGGGATCAATAGCTGAATAACTGAGGGAGAAGAATGGATAAGTGACCTGAAAGATAAAATATTGGAAACAACTACTGCAGAGCAGAATAAAGGAAAAAGAATGAAAAGAACTGATGACAGTCTCAGAGACCTCTGGGACAACATTAAACACACCAACATTCGAATTATAGGGGTGCCAGAAGAAGAAGAGAAAAAGAAAGGGACTGAGAAAACATTTGAAGAGATTATAGTTGAAAACTTCTCTAATATGGGAAAGGAAAGAGTTAATCAAGTCCAGGAAGCACAGAGAGTCCCATACAGGATAAATCCAAGGAGAAATACACCAAGACACATATTAAACAAACTGTCAAAAATTAAATACAAAGAAAACATATTAAAAGCAGCAAGGGAAAAACAACAAATAACACACAAGGGAATCCCCATAAGGTTAACAGCTGATCTTTCAGCAGAAACTATGCAAGCCAAAAGGGATTGGCAGGACATATTAAAAGAAATGAAGGAGAAAAACCTGGAACCAAGATTACTCTACCCAGTAAGGATCTCATTCAGATTTTATGGAGAAATTAAAACCTTTACAGACAAGCAAAAGCTGACAGAGTTCAGCACCACCAAACCAGCTTTACAACAAATGCTAAAGGAACTTCTCTAAAAAGAAACACAAGAGAAGGAAAAAACTACAATAATGAACCCAAAACAATTAAGAAAATGGGAATAGGAAAATACACATCAATAATTACCTTAAATGTAAACAGAATAAAAGCTCCCAGCAAAAGACACAGATTGGCTGAATGGATACAAAAAGAAGACCCACATATATGCTGTCTACAAGAGACCCACTTCAGACCTAGAGACACATACAAACTGAAAGTAAGGGGATGGAAAAAGATATTCCATGCAAATGGAAATCAAAAGAAAGCTGGAGTAGCAATTCTCGTATCAGACAAAATAGACTTTAAAATAAAGATGATTAGGAAAGACAAAGAAGGACACTACGTAATGATCAAGGGATCGATCCAAGAAGAAGATATAACAATTTTAAATATTTATGCACCCAACAAAGGAGCACCTCAATACACAAGGCAAATACTAACAGCCATAAAAGGGGAAATTGACAGTAACATATTCATAGTAGGGGTCTTTAACACCTCACTTTCAACAATGGACAGATCATCCAAAATGAAAATAAATAAGGAAACACAAGCTTTAAATGATACATTAAACAAGATGGACTTAATTGATATTTATAGGACATTCCATCCAAAAACAACAGAATACACATTTTTCTCAAGTGCTCATGGAACATTCTCTAGGATAGATCATATCGTGGGTCATAAATCAAGCCTTGGTAAATTTAAGAAAATTGAAATTGTATCAAGTATCTTTTCTGACCACAATGCTATGAGACTAGATATCAATTACAGGAAAAGATCTGTAAAAAATATAAACACATAGAGGCTAAGCAATACACAACTGAATAACGAAGTGATCACTGAAGAAATCAAAGAGGAAATTAAAAAATACCTAGAAACAAATGACAATGGAGACACGACAACCCAAAACCTATGGGATGCAGCAAAAGCAGTTCTAAGAGGGAAGTGTATAGCAATACAATCCTACCTTAAGAAACAGGAAACATCTCGAATAAACAACCTAACCTAAAGCAATTAGACAAAGAAGAACAAAAAAACCCCAAAGTTAGCAGAAGGAAAGAAATCATAAAGTCAGATCAGAAATAAATGAAAAAGAAATGAAGGAAATGATAGCAAAGATCAATAAAACTAAAAGCTGGTTCTTTGAGAAGATAAACAAAATTGATAAACCATTAGCCAGACTCATCAAGAAAAAAAGGGAGAAGACTCAAATCAATAGAATTAGAAATGAAAAAGGAGAAATAACAACTGACACTGCAGAAATACAAAAGATCATGAGAGATTACTACAAGCAATCTATACCAATAAAATGGAACACCTGGAAGAAATAGACAAATTCTTAGAAATGCACAACCTGCCAAGACTGAATCAGGAAGAAATAGAAAATATGAACAGACCAATCACAAGCACTGAAATTGAAACTGTGATTAAAAATCTTCCAACAAACAAAAGCCCAGGACCAGATGGCTTCACAGGCAAATTCTATCAAACATTTAGAGAAGAGCTAACACCTATCCTTCTCAAACTTCTCCAAAATATAGCAGAGGGAGGAACACTCCCAAACTCATTCTACGAGGCCACCATCACCCTGATACCAAAACGAGACAAGGATGTCACAAAGAAAGAAAACTACAGGCCAATATCACTGAAGAACAAAGATGCAAAAATCCTCAAAATACTACCAAAATGAATCCAACAACACATTAAAAGGATCACACACCATGATCAAGTGGGGTTTATTCCAGGAATGCAAGGATTTTCAATATACGCAAATCAATCAACATGATACACCATATTAACAAATTGAAGGAGAAAAACCATATGATCATCTCAATAGATGCAGAGAACGCTTTCGACAAAATTCAACACCCATTTATGATAAAAACCCTGCAGAAAGTAGACACAGAGGGAACTTTCCTCAACATAATAAAGGCCATATATGACAAACCCACAGCCAACATCGTCCTCAATGGTGATAAACTGAAAGCATTTCCACTACAATCAGGAACAAGACAAGGTTGTCCACTCTCACCACTCTTATTCAACATAGTTTCGGAAGTTTTAGCCACAGCAATCAGAGAACAAAAGGAAATAAAAGGAATCCAAATTGGAAAGCAAGAAGAAAAGCTGTCACTGTTTGCAGATGACATGATACTATACATAGAGAATCCTAAACATGCTACCAGAAAACTACTAGAGCTAATCAATGAATTTGGTAAAGTAGCAGGATACAAAATTAATGCACAGAAATCTCTGGCGTTCCTATACATTAATGATGAAAAATCTGAAAGTGAAATCAAGAAAACACTCCCATTTACCACTGCAACAAAAAGAATAAAATATCTAGAAATAAACCTACCTAAGGATACGAAAGACCTGTATGCAGAAAATTATAAGACAATGATGAAAGAAATTAAAGATGATACAAATAGATGGAGAGATATACCATGTTCTTGGATTGGAAGAATCAACATTGTGAAAATGACTCTACTACCCAAAGCAATCTACAGATTCAATGCAATCCCTATCAAACTACCACTGGCATTTTTCACAGAACTAGAACAAAAAATTTCACAATTTGTATAGAAACACAAAGACCCCGAATAGCCAAAGCAATCTTGAGAACGAAAAACAGAGCTGGAGGAATCAGGTTCCTTGACTTCAGACTATACCACAAAGCTACAGTAATCAAGACAGTATGGTACTGGCACAAAAACAGAAAGATAGATCAATGGAACAGGATAGAAAGCCCAGAGATAAACCCACGCACATATGGTCACGTTATCTTTGATAAAGGAGGCAAAATGTACAGTGGAGAAAGGACAGCCTCTTCAATAAGTGGTGCTGTGGGGCTTCCCTGGTGGCACAGTGGTTGAGTCCGCCTGCTGATGCAGGGGACACGGATTCGTGCCCCAGTCCGGAAGGTCCCACATGCCGCGGAGCGGCTGGGCCCATGGGCCATGGCCGCTGAGCCTGCGCGTCTGGAGCCTATGGTCCGCAACAGGAGAGGCCACATTAGTGAGAGGCCCGTGTACTGCAATAAAAATAAATAAATAAAATAAGTGGTTCTGGGAAAGCTGGACAGGTACATGTAAAAGTATGAGATTAGATCACTCCCGAACACCGTACACAAAAATAAACTCAAAAGGGATTAAAGACCTAAATGTAAGGCCAGAAACTGTCAAACTCTTAGAGGAAAACATAGGCAGAACACTCTATGACATAAATCACAGCAAGATCCTTTTTGACCCACCTCCTAGAGAAATGGAAATAAAAATAAACAAATGGGACCTAATGAAACTTCAAAGCTTTTGCACAGCAACGGAAACCATAAACAAGACCAAAAGACAACCCTCAGAATGGGAGAAAATATTTGCAAATGAAGCAACTGACAAAGAATTAATCTCCAAAGTTTATAAGCAGCTCATGCACCTCAATAACAAAATAACAAACAACCCAATCCAAAAATGGGCAGAAGACCTAAATAGACATTTCTCCAAGAAAGATATACAGACTGCCAATGAACACATGAAAGAATGCTCAACATCATTAACCATTAGAGAAATGCAAATCAAAACTACAGTGAAATATCATCTCACACCTGTCAGAATGGCCATCATCAAAAAATCTAGAAACAATAAATGCTGGAGAGGGTGTGGAGAAATGGGAACACTCTTGCACTACTGGTGGGAATGTGAATTGGTACAGCCACTATGGAGAACAGTATGGAGCTTCCTTAAGGAACTACAAACAGAACTACCATATGACACAGCAATCCCACTACTGGGCATATACCCTGAGAAAATCATAATTCTAAGAGTCATGTACCAAAATGTTCATTGCAGCTCTATTTACAATAGCCAGGAGATGGAAACAACCTAAGTGTCCATCATCGGATGAATGGATAAAGAAGATGTGGCACATGTATACAACAGAATATTACTCAGCCATAAAAAGAGATGAAATTCAGCTATTTGTAATGAGGTGGATGGACCTAGAGTCTGTCATACAGAGTGAAGTCAGTCAGAAACAGAAAAACAAATACCGTATGCTAACACATATATATGGAATTTAAGGGGAAAAAATGTCATGAAGAACCTAGGGGTAAGACAGGAATAAAGACACAGACCTACTAGAGAATGGACTTGAGGATATGTGGAGGGGGAAAGGTAAGCTGTGACAAAGCGAGAGAGTGGCATGGACATATATACACTACCAAACATAAGGTAGATAGCTAGTGGGAAGCAGCCGCATGGCACAGGGAGATCAGCTCGGTGCTTTGTGACCACCTAGAGGGGTGGGATAGGGAGGGTGGGAGGGAGGGAGACGCAAGAGGGAAGAGATACGGGAACATATGTATATGTATAGCTGACTCACTTTGTTATAAAGCAGAAACTAGCGCACCACTGTAAAGCAATTATACTCCAATAAAGATGTTAAAAAAAAAAAGCAGTTCCCTTTTTGTTTAAACTAGCTTAAGCTTAGTTTCCGTCGCAACCAACAAAGTCCTGCTACACCTTTCCTGAAAGGCTGTCCAAACGTGTTCCCTCCCCACCTGTGAATCAGAGTGCTTACTCCCCACCCCAAACCCTCTACCACACTGAGAACTATCTGTAATAACACTTTTGTTCAAACAGAAATACACTCACAGACATAGAATACAAACTTACGGTTACCAAAGGGGAAAGTAGGGGGGAGGGAGAAATTAGAAGTTTTGGATTAACATATACACACAACTATACATAAAATAAACAATAAGGACCTACTCTATAACACAAAGAATGATATTCAGTATCTTGTAATAACCTACAATGGAAAAGAATGTGAAAAAGAAAACACATATATACGTGTGTGTATGTATATGTGTGTGTGTGTGTATATAACTGAATCACTTTGCTGTACTCCTGAAACTAACACAACATTGTACATCAACTATACTTCAATTTTTTTAAAAGCACAGCATTGTTCATAGATAGGCAAAAAAAATTACAAATCTTAAATTTCTAGCAAGACCAAACATTTGTATCAACCCTTATCTTTTTCTTCTTTAAACTATTTTTGCATTAACTGTGCACACGATAATGTTAGTAAAGCTTTTGTCTATGAATATTTTTTCTGGTTATCACTGGCTTTTTGTTAGTTTACGAATGTCTTTATATGCAGAAGTAACTTAATGCATGAAACCTATCAAATTTTTCTTTGCAATACTCTTATTTTTATTTTTAAAAAGTCTTTACCCATCCTGAGATTACACAACACTCATGTTTTCATTTTTTTAACTGAACACTTTGATCCAGCTGGTATTTTAGGTCATAAGAGCTTAGTGTGTATTTTTACCCAAAATAGTTCACCGATTGTCCCAGTATTCATTATTCTTTTTTTTCCAATTTATTACGATGGCTATTTATATCAGATATTAAATTCATTAACACTGTAGAGTTTCTTTCTTGATTATGCACGTGATCATGTTGAACTGAGTACCAATCTTGAGCAATTACTCTGCCGCTATAACTTTATGATACAGCTTTTGGATAGTTTTTATTATGGTAAAACATGTATAACATTATGAAATTTACCATTGTAACCTTTTTTTTTTTTTTTTTGCGGTACATGGGCCTCTCACTGTTGTGGCCACTCCCGTTGCGGAGCGCAGGCTCAGCGGGCCCAGCCACTCCACCGCATGTGGGATCTTCCCAGACCGGGGCACGAACCCGTGTCCCCTGCATCGGCAGGCGGACTCTCAACCACTGCGCCACCAGGGAAGCCCTGTAACCATTTTTAAGTGCACAGTTCAGTGGCATTCAGTACATTCACAATGTTATACAACCATCACTACCATCCATCTCCAGAAGTTTTTCATCTTCCCAAACTGAAACTCTGTCTCCATGAAACTCCCCACTTCCTCTCCCTCTGACTCCTGGCAATCACTGTTCTACTTTCTGCCTCTATGAATTTGACTATTCTAGGTACCTCATATAAGTGGAATCATACAATATTTATCCTTTTTTTTTTGCGGTACGCGGGCCTTTCACTGCTGTGGCCTCTCCCGCTGCAGAGCACAGGCTCCGGACGCGCAGGCTCAGTGACCATGGCTCACGGGCCTAGCCGCTCCGCGGCATGCGGAATCCTCCCGGACCGGGGCACGAACCCGTGTCCCCTGCATCGGCAGGCGGACTCTCAACCACTGCGCCACCAGGGAAGCCCAATATTTATCCTTTTATGTCCAGCTTATTTTACTTAGCATAATGTCTTCAAGGTTCATCCATGTTGTAGCATGTGTCAGAATTTCATTCCTTTTTTTAAGGCTGAATGATATTCCCTTGGATGTATATTTTGTTTATTCATTCATCTGTCGATAAACGTTTGGGTTGTTTTGACCTTTTGGCTATTGTGAATAATGCTGCTATGAACACTGGTGTACAAATATCTGCCTGAATCCCTGCCTTCAGTCCTTTTGTGTATATATCAAGAAGTGGAATTGCTGGATCAAATGGTTATTCTATGTTTAATGTTTGTTTTCCACAGCAGCTGCACCATCTGATATTCCCACCAGCAACCCACAAGGATTCCAATTTCTCTACATGCACACCAACACTTGTTTTCTTTTTTGATAATAGCCACCCCCATTGGTGTGAAATAGTGTAGTACATTTTAATACATGATAGTACAAGTGTTCTCTCATTACAACTCTGTCAAAAAAAATTTTGGCCATTCTGTATTTTTCCTCCAGAACAATTTTGGGATTATTTTTACGTCCCCATAATATCTTACATGAATAATAATTAGAATTCTATTAAACTCATTTCAAATAAACATAATTCTTATCTTTAAGACATTTAACCCCACCCTCCACAAAGGAATAAAATCTTCTCTTACTTCCCTTAAAAATTTTAGTTTTCTTCATACTGAGACTAAACATTTCTTGTTAAGATTATCCCTATGTACTTCATATTTTTGTGCTACTGTGAATAGAATAATCAGCTTCTTTTTAGAAGATAATTTTTGGAGGAAGAAGAAGCCCCATAATTGACAATAATCCTCATTTATGAAACACCTGCTATTTTAAGATCAGTGATAAAGGTCAACAGTGCCTGTCTTCTACAGGGAAATTTACTGTAACAGAAAAGGAAACATTGGCTAAAGCTTCATTGGATTGCCTCTTTTAAAGCACCCAGAAGATCATTCCCAAGGAGGCAAGTAAATCAGTCCTAAGTAGGCAAGTAAAATTGTGGGTAATTTAATGTTTAATCAATGTTCGTTATAGCTAACATTAATTTTGGGTCAAATTCATGATGCATGAGTTTTCCTGTGTTGTACATGTGCTCTACATGACATTGGCCGCTCCTTGTGGATTTATACCCATTTTATTACTTCATTAATTTACCATTTAAATTATAACTGAAGTTACACCTGTATCTCTCCTCTACAATATACTTATATATTTGTGATGTATTGATTATCAACCCTTCAGTCAGAAAGATCATCTTTAATTTTACTATGGCTCCTAGAAAGAAGTATGATTCGCTTTATAGAAATTTAAGACATTCCACTCTGCTATGCAGCTTCCTGGCTCATTGTATAGAAAAGCTTCTATTGGTAAAATTCTTCCCTTGTTGGGGAGGGGGAAATGTCAGCTCTGCTCTAGGTGCTGAGTGCAGAGTGCCTATACAATAATACACATCAAGAATACATGGTTTATGAAATTGAATATATATAGCCTAGTCCCCTGGATATGTATGAAAGTTTTCCCGTCCCCTTTCAAAAATGGCCTAAGAACGTCAAGAAAGGACAAAGACACCACCTAATACATCTTCCTCCCTGACATCTTCTCCTTGACAAGGGAAGAATGTCGTCAGTAGAAGCAAACAGTCCCATCATTAGGAGTCCTGATGAAGGAACACAGCAGCCCTGTTTGCCCTCATCTCTCCCTCAGCACCACCATTTCATGGTCCATGAGAGTACACGGCTTGTGGCTTCTCTGTTTTTTAAGATTCATACTTTGGGCCAATAAGGAGCAACAAAGGGTATTTTTGTACTACAGGAAATAAGAAAAGGAAACAGAAACCTATCCAGGAGAACAGTAGACTTCAGTCAAGTCATTATAACCCTCCACCTCATGATACCTATTTTAATATACCTGCTCTCCTCCCCCCACCAGTAATTCCACTCTCTTTCCAAGCCTTTATTTACACACATAAAAAGGTCAAGTAACAATAATATAAACTGCTCAAAGTTGGACCAAAACAGTGACATAACTACTGCGGGTGATTCATAGCATTTCTTTCCATGCTGCTACTGGGTCTATTCTAACTATTAAAATCTCTATCTTGGGGGCTTCCCTGGTGGCGCAGTGGTTGAGAGTCTGCCTGCCGATGCGGGGGACGCGGGTTCGTGCCCCGGTCCGGGAAGATCCCACATGCCGCAGAGCGGCTGGGCCCGTGAGCCGTGGCCGCTGGGCCTGCGCGTCTGGGGCCTGTGCTCCGCGGCGGGAGAGGCCACAGCAGTGAGAGGCCCGCGTACCGCCTATCTTGGGATATATGTTCCAATTATGGACGCTGGCATATAATATATTTTATTTACCAGATGTAATAGTACTATTATTTATTGCTCTGAGGAAACAGATAGTATCAGTTATTACTGATTAGGGCAAGGAAAAAAGATCCAAGTCAACCATTAACTTGCTTTTAGCGCTCAACCCTTTATAAAAATACCTACCAAAATTGTATCTATTTTTGGCTTTCAGGTTGGAAGGGCAATCTCAAACCAAGGACTACTCAATGTAATAAACCAGGGAGGAAAGTCATCTGAAATATATAAACCCATCTCCTCAATTTCCAACAATTCTAGTTAACAGAAAAATCTTATGTCTTCAGTAAATTGTTTCAACGCTCTCTTTTTGCAACCTAAATCCAATCAGAGAGTATTCTCATGAAGTGATCTTAGCACTACGTATATAATTTGATTTGTCTAAAGCATAAATTAGGGAATTCCTGGGGGGGTCCAGTGGTTAGGACTCCGTGCTTCCACTGCAGGGGGCATGGGTTCGATCCCTGGTCAGGGAACTAAGATCCCACAAGCCAAGCAGCGTGGTCAAAAATAAATAAAAATAAAGCATAAATTAAATAGTAAAAATAACCTTACCTTGAAATCTAAAGAGAGGATGGCTGTTGTATAAGGACAAGCAAACAGCATAAATAAAACTTAAGGCTTACGATCACCTGTGAGCTGTAACCATTTTTAAGTCAACGTATCTCTTAATTAACCTTTTATACAGGCAAGGAAGGCCTCTGTCCAAATATCTTGCACCATCTCTGTATCAATCATGATAGGCTAAGATCTGCTGAGGTAACAAATAACCGTACAATCTCAGTGGCTGACGAAAATATACATTAATTTCTTACACTGTATGCCCAGCATGGGTCAGCTGCAGCTCTGCTCCACCCTGTCTTCATTCTGGGATCAAGGCTGATGGAGCAGCCTCCCTCTGAAACATTATTTGTTGCTGGGGGAGAAAGTATCACAAAGAGGGAAAGGAGAATGTCATGTAACAGGAACTGGCTTTCCAAGTTTCTGCCCCAACGTGACATGTGTCACTCTGGATCGTATTTCATTGGCCAAAGCAAGTCACATAATGTTACCTGAGTTAAAGAGGGCAAGAATATATAATCATCTTCTTATGGACGGTTGGTCTCCTTATCTCTAGTCTACTTCCCATCAAAACCGTCTCCCACATTGCTCCCTGGGGCCCTCTTCCAATGTGCCATATTCCTCCTGTGCCCAGAAATTTCTACAGCTGGGCTCCTCCTGTTGGTATATGTATCAGCACTGGAGTGTGGGGCAATAGGCCAGGGGAGTTCAGGAATAAACATGGTGACTTTTCCAGAATGCTGGCTGTACTTATAGCTTTAGAAATATAGTTGTAATTAAAATAAACGTGAATAAATTATTGACAAAATAAAAATTCGTAAGAGTCTCTTAAAAATACTGGTGTTTGACCCAATCAAAAAATAGGCAGAAGACCCAAATAGACATTTCTCCAAAGAAGACATACAGATGGCCAATAAGCACATGAAAAGATGCTCAACTTCACTACTTATTAGAGAAATGCATATCAAAACTACAATGAGGTATATCACCTCACACCAATCAGAATGGCTGTCATTAAAAAGTCTACAAATAATAAAAGCTGGAGAGGATGTGAAGAAAAGGGAACCCTCCTACACTGTTGGTGGGAATGTAAGTTGGTACAGCTACTGTGGAAAACAGTAGAGAGGTTCCTCAAAAAACTAGAGTTACCATATGATCCAGCAATTCCACTCCTGGGCATATATCCAGAGAAAACTGTAATTCAAAAAGATACATGCACCCCAATGTTCACTGCAGCATTATTTATAGTAGCCAAAACATGGAAGCAACCTAAATGTCAATGAACAGATGAATGGATAAAGAAGATGTGGTATATATGAACAATGGAATATTACTCAGCCATGAAAAAGAATGAAATCATGCTATTTGCAGCAACATGGATGGACCTAGAGATTATCATTCTAAGTGAAGACAGAGAAAGACAAATATCATATGATATCACTTATATGTGGAATCTAAAAACTGATGCAAATGAACTTATTTACAAAACAGAAACAGACTCAGAGACACTAGTTTGGGATTAGCAGATACAAACTACTACATATAAAATAGATAAATAACAAGGACCTACTGTACAGCACAGGGAACTATATTCAATATCTTGTAATAAACTGTAATGGAAAGGAATATGAAAAAGAACATATATACATATTTGAATCATTCTGCTATACACCAGAAATTAATACATTGTAAATTAACTATACTTCAATCAATCAATCAACAAAATGAGAATAATATATTTTTTTTAATGTTGGTATTTGAATTGGGTCTCATTGGGCTACTCCACATCTCCTGTTGCCATGGGTGCAGGTTCATCCACTCTCAAGTGTCCTTTAGGGGAAGAGGTTGGGAAACACCAGGGCCTACATTTTCTGGCACTTCCTGCCACTCTAGAGTGCCGCTGTCCATTGTGCTAACCAATAACCACATGTGGCTACTGACCACTTGCATTGTGACTAATGTGACTGAGGAACTGGACACTGAATTTTCTTTAAATTTAAACAGCCACACGTGGCTAGCGGCTACTGTACTATACAGCACTGATGTAGAACATTTCCACCTTTGGTAGGCGGAATACTATAATAGCCTTCCAAAGATGTCCATGTCTGCATCCCCAGAACATGTGCCTATGTTATGTTACATGGCAAAGAATTGTTTGCTAATCAGTTGACCTTAAAATAAGGAGACAGTCCTGGATTACCTATATGGGCCCATTCTTCTCTGGGTCCAAGTCCAGAACTAATATCCTTTTCTTGTTTTCCCTTAGTGCAATAGAGGTAAACAGCTGGATTCAAGCAGCATTTACTAAAAAAAACAAAGAGCTGGGAAAATAAGTAAAGAAAATGCACACGGGATCAATCAGAGACACAAAGGAATCTCACCCCAAGAATCTTAGCAAAAGTATGAAAGCACTTGCTGAGCCCACATCTCCTCTCCTCCAGTAACTGCTCATGAAACACAGACCACTTAGTGCAGTGGACCCCCATATTATTACTTACTTAGGGTGCTTCTCTATGGGTTTCCCTGCCCCTAGTCAAAATTGCAGCTTATTATTGTTCCTCAACATCTGAGGGTACTCTATGGAGGTACTCCGTCCACATACATCTTCGGGATGACAGCCACAGGAACAAATCCAGTTCCTAGTTTCTCCCCCAGGATCTTTGCACACTAAGAAATGATCCTACACCCTCTGGCCAGTTATCACCTCCACCCACTCATCTGGCCCTGTGACTCACCTCTCAGGTCCTCACTCCCCCTTCCCCACATGCCCCCCGCCTTTCAGGGAAGTGGTTTTTTATAATTAGAGTTCAATATTTAAAATTAGCTTACTCATTCAGTGACCATAACACAAAGAGAATACAGGAGGTTATGCTCTCACAAGGCCTTTCCTGGGTATTTATACAAGTCTGCCTAATATAGCAGCCTATTTAACAAGAGTGATCCAAATATGTTTTAACTCTTTAGGACCTACAAGTGCGTCTCATACAAAGTCAAACACACACTCTTACCCTTTATCTATAGAGGTCCCCAACTGGCATTACTCCAAATGGGAAAAAAAAAAAAATCTTTAGCAAAAGCCAATAGCAAAATATCATTAAGCACTATTCTTATTTTTGCATATAAAAATATGTTCATCTAGCTTTTTTTATTCCAAATTGGCTACTTTTCCTCCATAATAAAAAACATCAGACTATTAGATCATACAGATCTTACACGACTAGATTTAGAAAACAACATAATTTTTAAAGGAACTGATAATATGCACTAACCCTTAATGTCAAAGCCAAAGACAGAAATTCCCTATGAACGCATGAATCTATTAAGCAGGAGTCATTTTCAATTATTAAGAAGCAAAGATCTGTATTCTTTATAGAAATTAGAAATGGCAGAAAATAGCATCAACATTCATAACTGCTGCAGTTAGGACCAATAAAATTTTTAAATCAAATTAAAATCAGAGTGATGATAATAAGAGTAATGAAATTTATGTAGCGCCCTGTGGCTCTATTTCCTCAAAGAAACCCGAGTCCATTATTTTACAGGATGAAGAAATCAGTAGGCACTGCTTGCATTTTCCAGGACCACTGGACTAAGGATTCACCCGCACCAACAGGGAAATAGATCAAATGTCACAGAATGTCATGCCCTTGGCTACTGCCCCTCTGACTCCACCATAGCATCCAGTCCCTCAGCTTCACCCCGACAGTCCGGTTCTGCTCGAGGCCAGGACAGGTTGAGCCTAGGAAATGTCTCCCTTGCTACTGGTTCCTTGTTTCCCCTGCCTTCATTTGGCTCTGTTGGGTCCCTATTCTGGGTAACCTGACACCCAAGGGAACAAGAGTCAGAGAGGGCTTTGGAACTGAGGAGTCAATCTTCTATAGTTTAGCACATCTGTAGCAGCTGAAAATATTTGTTTGTAAAGGCGTATGTGAAGATCCGACCCTGTCCACATAACACACCTTTCTCATAATCCTAAATTCCAAAATCAGTAGTGGTTATTCACCCATTTAAGGCCAAAACCACCATGAAAATCTAGTAGATGTCTCAAATCTTCTACCCAAAAAATGTATTCAAAATTTGCTCTTCTTTTTTTCATTCACTTTCAAGAGCTATGCAAACCTATCAAAGCCCAGCCACACCCTTAGGGGATCTATGAACTAATTCCACACTAAGAAACCTGCTTTAAGGTCTTTTTGCTTTTCCTTGATACACAGGATTAACATTAACTGGCTTCTCAGAAAGACAAATACTGTATGATCTCACTTATATGTAGAATCTGAAATAGTCGGACTCATGGAAGCGGTAGATAGAATGGTGGTTGCCAGGGGCTGGGGGAGGGGCCACAGGGAGGTAATGGTCAAGGGTACAAGTTTCAGTTATGCAAGATAACTAAGTTCTGGAGATCTACTGTTCAGCACAGTGCCTCTAGCTAACAATTCTGTATTGTGTATTTCAAAGTTGCCAAGAGATAGATTTTATGTTGAGTGTTCTTATTGCCAAAAAATTAATAAAAGGAGTGGGAGGAAACATTGGGAGGAGATGGATATGTTTATGATCTTGATGGTGGTGATGGTTTCACGGGTATACACTTATCCACAAGCTCATGAAGTTGGATCCACTGAATACGTACGGCTTCTTACATGTCATACATCAACAAAGTGGTTTTTGATTAAATTAACTAGCTTCCCTCCCAGAAGATTGTGCTAAATTAATGTAGGGTGTTGCTTATTAATGTTCCTGTGTATATTGGGTTTTGTCAGGACAGCTGGACACCAGGACCCTAGTCTGAGTATCACTCTTGGGCAATTATGAGCTTGATGAGAAAAAATATAGCTCCGTGGAACTATCACTAGACTGGGCATCTAAGTCTTACTCCGATGAGCCAGTCTGTTCTGTGCTGATACATCTTGTCTTAAGCACCCTTGGCAGGTAGACGAGAACACATATACCGAGAGCCTGGGCCTTGGGCTGCCCCTCCCCCAAGAACAGGGTGCACAGTAAGGGTACCTCCCAAAGGGTGGAGATGCCATAGGCACTTAAGAAACAAACGTTTTAAGCCATATCTAATTTGATATTTTAAGCAAAAAGGAATATGTTTTTAATTGCACCTGAGTATCGTGGAGTCAATTTGTACTCTTCACACAAGATGGAACTTCTCACCTGGAACATCTTTCAGAACCAAGAAACACTGGAAATCCATGAAAGGATTCTCCCTCTTCTTTGTGGGCCTTTGTTTCAGGCGCATCTTTCAGCAGTCGACTTAGGTACTCCTCCTCTTCCTGACATGGATTTAAGTCAAATATGAAGAAATTGTGGGTGATGAGGTCAGAAAGGCACCGAGTGAGAAGATGGGACTGTGGTGCCCATTCCCTACAGCAATTTCTCAGTCCAGGATAAAACTATGACAAGAGAAGGGTGAGAGGCTCCTCAGGGAAGCTATCAGGAAAAGCACAGCTATCACCAACAAGATTCTTTAATATGATATCTGTAGTGACTTCTCCCTACCCCTCTTTCTAGCTGTCAGATCTCTCGAAATGACTCTGGCTGTTTACATTACACTTTTGCGGCATTTCAAGCCATTTGCAAGGAAACACTGAATATATAGGCAAGAAATAAGATCTAAGCAGAGAACAGAGAAAAAGGGCAATAAGGGAGCTCAAAGGTGACAAGCAGGTGAAACCAACAGGTGTTCTGGAAGCAGCCTGTCCTCATAAGTCCATAAAGCATCAGAAAGCCCTGCTGTGAATGTTGCTTTGAGGGTGGAATTTAAAGTGAAGCCACTGGTAAAAGAGTAAGGCTATGCTCATGTTAATGAGGCGTCCCTGCCCAGAACTGATAACTTTTACACATGGGCTCCAATTACTTCAAGGCCTCATACTAAATTCCACTCCAAATTCTCAAAACAAATTTCATTTTATTTAACTTTAATTTTGAGAATTAATTTTAAAAGCTTCACATACACTCAGTTAGGTGGTATCATAAAAAATAAACAAAAAGGGCGTCGCCACACCAAAAGGTTTGAGGGTTTCTGGTCTGGAAAGCATTGAGAGCAGCAGTTCTCAACCCTGACTGCAATTGGACTCTCCTGGGATCCACTCCTAGAAAGTTTTATTTAATTTTGATGCCTGATACTCAGGCATCAGTATTGTTAAGTTTGAGAAACTCAGTTCGGGAAGCTTTTGATAACAAATGTGTACATAAGTATGCTCTTTTTTTTTTTTTTTTTCGGTACGCGGGCCTCTCACTGTTGCGGCCTCTCCCGTTGGGGAGCACAGGCTCCGGACGCGCAGGCTCAGTGGCCATGGCTCACGGGCCCAGCCGCTCCGCGACATGTGGGATCCTCCCGGACCGGGGCACGAACCCGTGTCCCCTTCATCGGCAGGCGGACTCCCAACCACTGCGCCACCAGGGAAGCCCAAGAATGCTTTTTTAATTTCTCAGGAACTGTTCCCACAAGGACGAGATGCAAGCTTTGGTCCCTCCGCATCAATATCCCTGCTCACTCCTGCCCACAGTCTCAAAAAAGGGATGTGGTGACTGAAACTCATTTACATCCTTATTATTCCTGCATTATCATTGTTTGTAAATGCCTTTTTTCTTTAATTACCCCTGCCTAAAAGGACATGAAGACAAGAGGAGACAAAAAAGCTAATGCAGCATTCCAGAAGAATCACTGGAGGGGGACATGGGGCAGTCTTATTAACTTCATTGTGGTGATGTGTTATAAAATGCAAATTGCAGAAAGGGGGCAGTACTTTGTTAATAAATATTTCAATTAGGCAGAGTAAATGCCGTACTGCATGGAGCAGGGGGAAAAAAATTCACTTAATGTAAACTCCATGCACAGCAGATTCCAGAGGGCGAAATGTAGTTAGTCAAACTACCTTTATGTTTTACACTGCTGCTCTTTAGCATAAGTAGCTAATAACCAATTTACATTAATGGTGAGGGCACAAATGTAAATCAGCCCCTTTTTGGTTTATATTACTGCAATGGAATCCTAACGCTAAAGTGTTGCACTTGGCGATTTCATTAAGGGAAAGACCTCAGAACCTGATACAGTCCTAGGGCCTGCTTCAAGGAATTTTAATATGAAACCAAAATTACACTGCACATCCTTGTTCACCACGTGGGAGTTTCCAGAAAGGGCTCTGCTATCAAATATTTTCCCCATCCACGGCTATGTCCACAACCCCGGGCTCCTGTGGGTGTTCAAAGTGTCCTGCTTGCCAAAAAATGCCTCCCAAGCCTGGGCCTGCAACAATATGGTCTTGTGCCACCGCAGCCTGGACTTCTGCTTGACTTTGCTTGCCAACCGGTAGCAGCCCTGACTTGACTCCAAACAAACAGACCTTTGTATCAGATGGACTTTCACGGGTCCAGGTGGCTAGAGGAAGGAAGAGAGAGGGACCTTCAGGGCTTTCTGAGTCTGTGTTCCTACTAGCCACAAAGACGGAATGCAAATGCTAACAACAAGCATTTGTGCTGCCTGCACCAGTGGAAGTTTTCCATTTCTGGCCTCGTTCATCTGCGACCTCTCCTGCTCACAGGGTCTTTCTTTAGTCATGCTGCGCAAGCAGCTACCGTATAGACCCAAAGTTAATTTTACTACACACTTCAGTGTGTCACCGGAGGTACAATAAATCACGAGCCAATTTCCAATTTGTTATGCCCTACTTGATAAGGACGTGAAGCATTCTTTCCCCCGACACACATGGTTTCAAACATGAGGATCAGAAGCAGGAACACGTCTCTCGATACGCCGTGAAATTTTAACCTTCCTTTTGGAGAGAAGTTGACCCCCGCAGGTCCTATTAGAATAAAATATCAATGTATGCTTTTTTGAGTTTGGATCTTGGGTCCAGAAGATGCCTACAGGCCTTTCTGCTGCCGAACACCTCTTAAGATAAGTTGTTTTTTGAACAACTTCAGCAAATAAATTTGTTCAGATGAAGTACAAGTTGCTGGGGCAGAGTTTTATTCTGAATTACGCTGCGTTGTTGTTTTTTTTTAAAGGTACAGAATAAGATGCATACATATTTAAATTCTCATAAAATCATATTCTTAAAGATGGATAAAGAACCATTAGTACCCCTTTGACAACTTTTCATCTTAATTTGAGAATTGCCAGCATTAGCCCATTGCAGTGGTGGAGTAATCTAATTCTAATAGGTTGGATCGTTTGGTTTTGGCTTTGGGGTTTTTTCTTGTATATTGAGTCAGGATTCAGAAGTGACAAAAACAACTAGCCCTTCATGCTCATTAATTCCCTGGCTGCTTTGTCTATACTCACAATGACAATAATACAGTATACTTCTTGAGGTCATTTTGAGTTCTAAGTAAGAGTTTACATCACTAACTGGCAACTACCACAGTAATAATTGTCTTAGGCAGTAATCATCGACGGAGACTAAAACTAGTAGGTGAAAGTTGGGTGAGAAACAGGGTATGACATAGTCTCCAGGAATGTCCCCACAGGAAACGGAAGGATAGCCACCCAAAGTTGGTGGTAGTCTGATGAGCAAAATGGGAACGGGGTGGGAAGATCTGGAAGGTGACCTGTATTACTTGATTCTCAAAAAAAATGGTGTTAGTGTTTAGAAGAAGGAGGAGGAAAAGGAGGACGAGAAGAAGGAACACATCATTGGAGCAAAGACCAAAGAAAACCAAAGAACTACGTTCTCCACTACGGTCCCATAAACAAAGTACAGCCCAAGCTACACGCGGACTCACATTTTCATTTAGGCTCAAATTTCTGCCTTCGCAAGACACACACACGCAAGGAGGTTGGATGCATTCAGGTAAAGAGAATATAGAACATAAAGCAACAGGAAGTGCAGAGGTTTGAGGTCCAAGTCCTAGGTTTAAATCCCAGCCCCACCTCTTGCTGGAAACACGCCTTCTGAAAGAAATGGATGTCGATAAGTACATCAATACAGTTCCAAAAATGCCTATTGCACATGTATAGCACCCTGGGACAAGTTCTTTTCATTATTTAGAAATAAATGTTAAAAGGATACATACAGTCACTTTGGAGAATGATTTGTCAATATCTAGAAAAGTTTAAAATGTGCATTTCCCATGACTGAGCCGTTTCATGCCAGGATATATACCTTAGAGAAACTCACACACTTACATGAGGAGACACAAGATTGCTCGTGACAGTATTGTCTGTGGTAGCAAAAACTGAAAACAATCTAATTATCCATCAGAAAGAGATTTAATGTACACATTGTGATATATTCATAATGGAATATCAGACAGCTATGAGAATGAATAAACTATAGCTACATGCATTCATATGAATGACTTTTACAAAACTGAGTGAAAAACCATGACAGAAGAACACATATGATATGATTTCACAAACATATTGTTTAAAAGCGTTACCATATCTTGCTGAGGATACATAAATATATCATAAAGGTACAAAAAGTGGGCATGGGAGCCAAATTCAGAAGAGCAGTTACCTCTTGGAAGGAGATGCAATCAGGAAGAGACATTAAAATGCTTGACAAGAGAAGTAAGGGTAGGGACTTTCCTGGAGGTCCAGTGGTTAGGACTCTGCGCAGGGGGCACAGGTTCAATCCCTGATTGGGGAACTAAGATCCCACAAGCCACGTGGCACAGCCCCAAAAAAAAACTAGGAAAAAAAAGTAGTAAGGGTAAAGATATACAAGTATATAGGGCCTTTATATTTATTTTTATTTATTAAATCAAAGTGTGGGAACACATGTTTGTGGCATTATTCTTCATAAATGACATACGTTTTTGTGTGTCTTAAATATTACCTAATTATTAATTGCCTAGTTTTCAAACAAAACTATCTACATATATACAAATATATGCATAGAAAATTTCTGGACAGAATCAATGGAAACTATTAATAGTATCTGCCTTTGGAGAGTGGAACTGGGGGTCTGAGGGGGGGCAATGTTCACCTTTCACAACTGTACAATTTCATTATTGCACAGTTTGAATTGTATTGCACAGTTTGAATTGTACTGTTTGAACTGGTACCATGTGAAAATGCTGCTCTCATAACAATTTTTCTAACAACTTAGCAAACATGGGTTATTTGATACTATCTACACACAGCTTTTGCATTACCGCTTGTCTAACTCATGGCCACGTGTATTTAAGCAGTAGACAAGCTCAGCTCCCCTTCTCAGGAAATGTGACCTTAACTCTGTAGAGTGATAATGGCCACAGGTGTCATGAATTCAAGCCACACCATTACGGATTTCATTCTATGGGTAATGTTTTGTAACCCCTCCATAAAACCCCATGTGTGTGATCTTATGAACCTTCAGGATACTGGAAAAAATAGTCTCAGTATATTACTTTGTGATAATGACAGTTGATAATTTGGGCCATGAAATAGAGCCTAGTGCCATTTCAAATACAGTTCAACTCAATTCAACAAATGTTTATTGAATTCCTACCATGTCAGAGGCTACAGGAGAAATAGGAAGAACACATAAGTTCACACTGTTGAGGATAGAAACTTGTATTCTAATGAAGTACAACTGGCCTTACTTTATCTTTAAAAACTAATCATCTAGATGTCCTGGGTTTGGGAGCAGATACTAATCCTCATTGCTTACTTTCTCTCTTCCCTCAACCCATCAGAATAGCAAGTGTCTTACGGTGTTACCGCCATTGTTCTCAAGGTGTGAGGAAACGTCCATACCATGCAAGCAACTCACAAAGACTCAGCAGATGCGCACACTGATTAGTACTGCGATCAAGTGAGTCTTACAACCAGGTTGATCCGGCACTTCTTTGATGATACGCATAATCATTATCATGCAGCCTGGTAATTAAGGATAACTGGTAAATAATTCACGGAACGTATTGTAATCAATACAACTCTGCCGGTAAGCCAAGATGCCTAGGGTCAGCTAAGTGGAGTAAGAAGAAGTTAGTTGGCCCAACTGAAAACCCCTAGTCAGCTAACCCAGAGGAACCCAAGCCTTTTCTTGCCCTCTCAGAGCCGCCCACTGTCTTGTGTTTCCCAGGAGCCCCAGCAGACAGCCACGCCCACCCCCCACCCCCCACCCCACCCCCATAAGGATTCCAACTGTGACACTGCTGAGGTTTACAGTTGTGCTTGGTTTCCTTCACGGAATGGGGTCTTCTGCCATTTGCAGAGGAAAAAAAAAAAGTCAACGAAATTAGCTCAGACCTCAGGCTTTGGACCAGAGCTTGTAAAAGAAGAGGAAGGAAGCAGGACTAACCCTTCCCACCAGCACTGAAGGGGCCACAGGTGGGTTTGCGAAGGGCTGTGGCTTCAGTTTTCCTGTACCACTCCCTTCTTAAGGCCAGACCCACGCTGAGGGAAAAGATCAAGGGATGTGATTCCAAAAAAAGCCTCCTGCCTAAAGTTTCTCCCCTGAAATTCTCCCAATTAGAGAGGCACGCAGACTAGCTCCCTGAGAGTGCAATGGGGGCCCTGAATCCTCGTCATCTCCCATCTCTGCATGGTTTTGTTTACTCAGCTTGGTTTCCCTTCCGCAGCTGAGGGCACAACAGCAGTGGAAACTCTGATGGGGTGGGAATCATATGTAAGAAATCGTAAGTGGAGCAAAAGAATATGGCAAAAAACAGGACCCAGGATAGGGCAATGGGCCCCTGGGTACCTTAGCAGCGGAGAAGCAGAGAACACAAAAGAGAGAAGAGGAACTAAAACACACAAGCCCTCTTAAAAGAATATACTGGAACACACGGGCAGTCATAGAGCATGACTTCTGTCTTAACCTTGTGGCCCAAGCTTGTCTCCCTTCTCAGCTCATCGTATATATAATGAAAAGTCCCATGACTATCCTGTTTACTGAACTTAGAGCCTCAGGCCTTGTGTTCCAGCACTGCTGAGGCTACTGTAGGTCTTTTAGGCCTATCTTAGTACTCATCTGCTAATCTTGGTTATTATCCCAGACTTGGTCAATCTCTCTGTATGGGTATAACATCCATGTGCTTAGACAAGGTGTGTGTGTATTCTAGGAATAGACTTCAAGTGCCTAGCGCCTCTGGGCTCGTTGCATTGATAATGCCAAGTAATTTGCCTGTGTTCTTGATGCCTAATGGAAGTGCCAGTCACCTAGAAGTCCATGGGAAGCGCTACGGAAAGGATAACCATGCCAGGAATGTTGCAAGGCACAGTGCTAGAACAGCAGAAAGGCAGTGGGGAGTGGACCCAGAAGAGTTAAGTTCTATAGGACAGAAATCAGAATTGTCCCTCTGTGAGAAGTCATCAGAACTTGTTCCTAGGGTCTCCTGGGCATGGACAATAATGGGTCCACACAGAGCTACTAAAGATTTCCTCAAGAGCATCGCCAGAACACGAGCTCTGCGTGATGTTCAGAGTCAGTATACATTTTGGAGCCTTTGCTTTAAATAGATGTAAACACATTTTCCCATTACAGGACTTCTCAGAGCCTTTGATACGTTACTATAAACTGTGGAAACCCAAGAAAGGACAGGACACTCAATGTTTCCCAAACTTATAATTTTGTAAAACGCAAGTTCATATCTTCTCGCTCTCTTTTCTGTTTTCCCTTCCACGTTACAGGGAAAAGCAGAGTCTACTCTTTCCTGCCTCAGGAGAGAGGCGTAGCAAGGTTTCTTGATTTCTATTTTCAAATCCAACAGGTTTAGAGGAAAGAGAGGTTTGGGGATCCCAAGAGCAGGGACACACGCTCACTATTCCCTCCCAGCTCCCAGCGTCAGATATTTGAGTTTCCGACCTCACCAAAGACGCTGTGTCCCAAGCACAGTTCAGCAGCAGGAGGGACCCCATCTGAAGGGACTGTGTAGGTTAGGATAGTGGGCACCTTCGCATAAAGCAGTGTGGATAGACATCACCCCAATGCCTAGGCATCTGTAAGACCAAAGAATCCTGATACAACTCCTTGAAGGGAAAAAATCAAAAACTCCAAGTACGTCCAAGTTAAAATTTCCCATCAATCTGGAGGGATGGCAGATAAGAGTTAAAATCAAACTGATTCACAGAAAATACGGAATTGCAATATTTCCCCGCACAACTAAGTTTACATACTAAATCCCTATCTGCAACATGCATTTGCCCATGGAGCCCCTTTTTTGTCGAGTATCTCAGAGGACTAGTTTTGGCAGAAACACACGTAAGAAAATACTGGCGTAGATTATCCCATTTTAGAAGAGACAAGCCCTGATCCATATTCCTGACTCAAGCACTGTTGCCTCCGTTGAAAAGCTGTGGTCTTCGCGTACATCTGAAGAGAATCTCCAGATTCCTTCAGTTAATATCCAGGATGCTCAGAGAGAGCTGTAAGCCCTTCCAAGAAATATATTTGCTAGAATGGTGATGTTCGAAACTCCATTCTTTGAAAATAATAAGTCTGAATGTCTAGTGAACAGTTAGAATTTTTAACAAAAATCCTAGGGAACACCAAAAAGGTGCACACTGGAAGAGAAGGAAACCGTGAAGGGCAAAAGTTGTTTTTCCTAACAGCCTCCTGAGCCAGTTCCCCTTAAGTCTACGAGCGCCAACACACGGAACAGGACTCGCTCCCTGCATGCACTGGGGGCCTTGGCTTTGACTGCTCCCTCACTCATGAGTGTGAAAAGATTAAAGGAGACGAATCTCAGAAGGCATTTAGCAGAGGACCTGGCCTGCGGTAAACACATCTGGCAGCGGTGGTCGTAGTGGTGATAGTGGAACCATATAAAACCAAAAGGTAGATGAACTTTCGCTTGAAGCAAAGTCCCTGGGGGAGCCCAGTTGTAGTTTAGGTACATTGAAACTGCAGTGTTGTTAAAGTTATAGGAAGAGAAGCAAGGCATATCTGGGCTGGCAGTCCACCGGCCCAATTCAGTCCCTAACTATAGATGGGAGAGCATCTAATTAAATTTCTATCTTCCAAGGAATGTTTCAGGGTGTTAGACTATCATTGCTAATGACTTTAGATATTATCACTCATTTGTCAGAAATAAATCTTCTTCGAGCACCTAGAAACTGCAAATGGAGAAGAGATTCTAATAAGATGAATTCCTATGTTTTTGGATGACCTCTCAAGCCTGCATGAGATATGAGAGCATAAACATCTCTGACCCAGGGGCTACAGAGCTGATACTTTTTTAAAATTAATTTCTTGATCTTTGGAATCTCTCAAAAGTACAGCAATGCCTTTCCCTTTTCCAGATTCAAATTACTCCTAGAAAATAACCCTTCTATGACTATAGAACCACTGAGTGTTAATATTATTTCTTAATAGACATGATCCTCTTTTTTCCCCCTTCAGTTGCTCCCCCCAACTTTTCTTGCGTGTTTGTTTTTTTGCCGTATGGGCCACCATTACCTGCTCATTTCCATACAATGCAGCCATCATCTGGAATGGAGTAGTGAAGAAAGGTATTGTTCTTTCAGAAATCTCCCTCCCACACGAGGTATGTGAAATGCAGAATTGTATTTTTAGCTTTTTAGTCTTTTTATCAGAAATCTCTCATTATCTAACTCATCTGTTCTGAGGAACACGCAGTCACATCAATAATTTTATGGCTTCCCTTGGAATCCAAACTTAGTTTAAAACCCATACATTTTCTTCTATGACCACCTCTCCTCAAAGCTGACAGCCTCGGAGTCCCGCACAAATTGTCTACAAAGTTGTTCAACTAGTGACTCTTTGTGCAGCATCTCAGCTACAGTACTGGCTTTAATATTATCTAGTACTTGTTCCCTTGAACGATGGTTAACTTGGTTGAAAATCAAACATGTAAGTAGGTATCAGATGATCCTTTACCAAGAGGATGTAAAACACTGTGGTCAAGAAATCAGACCAAGTCTGGTCATGTCCCAGCTCTCCCACCTACAAACTGGAAGATCTGATCAAGTTATCTTATTTCTCTGTGCTTTACTTTCCTTATCTATAAAGTAGGAATATCAAAGGAGTTACCTCAAAGAATTGCTACGTAGAGTAAACGTGTGCTAAGTAAAACACTTAGAACAGTGTGTGGCACGTATCAAGCACTCAAATTTTAGCTCAAGTAACATTAATATTAATAATATTGATTGCAGCTATAATATTAATCATAATATTAGTATTATTCCTGAATGCACACAGCCAAAGTTATTCCGTGGATGACTGTATAAATTACTGTTCTTTATACAAACAGTTGCTAATTTTCATTATGTGGGTCGTTGCTGCACCACTGCATTGATTCTGCCTGAGAAATGCCAGCACTTTAAATCTCTCCGTCTTCACCTATTTGCTTCTTGGTTTCCATCCACACACGCATGCATGTGTGAACAGCAAATGCCAAAAACCCACACCTAGTACTGAGAAGGCAGCTTTACAATCATTCGGCACAGGTTTTGGAGAGAGGATTCTACCTGTCGTTGGCTTTAGGAACTATTCCCTGAGGATGCATTGCCCCTCGTAGCAGAGTTACTGTGTTTATTATTAATACAACATAGCAATCCACGTAATGGATGCACCTCTGCAATCTTCTTTCGCTCTGAGGCTGTCTAGTAGATTGCTTAGCATAATGCAAAGGAAGCCAAGCTCAGTAGAGTTGACCCACTAATCCTACTCCTGAGAATAAGAAAATACTTCAAATTGGGGGAGGGGGGTAAATATACATACATATATATATATATATATATATATAAAATAAACATTTGTTGCCTATGCAACCAGCAATAGGGAGATGATTAGATAAATGATGATACATCAACTTAACAGAACAGTATGGTGCAATTTTAAAATAGTTATGACTGTGCAACAACATAGAGGTCAGTGACAAAAAACAGAACACAAAATTTTATCTAGTTCATTACTGCCTGGTTTGTGAAAGGAACAATGGGAAATCTAAATGTCATTGATAGTTAAATACGTTATGATACATACATGCTAGCAAAATTGTGTGGCCCCATTAAAAAGAATAAGGAAGTTCTAAATGTACTGACATGAGAAGGTCTCCAACATATACTGTCAGGTAGCAAATACAAGTCCTAGATCCAATATGTGAAATAATACCCCATTAAATCCAGCTGGAGGGGCTTCCTTGGTGGCGCAGTGGTTGGGAGTCCGCCTGCCGATGCAGGGGACGCAGGTTCGTGCCGCGGAGCGGCTGGGCCCGTGGGCCATGGCCGCTGAGCCTGCGCGTCCGGAGCCTGTGCTCCGCAACGGGAGAGGCCCCAACAGTGAGAGGCCCGCGTACCGCAAAAAAAAAAAAAAAAATCCAGCTGGAGTACGTGCGTATGTGTGCACGTGTGAGTCTATACAGAGTGTGTGTATGGAGTCAAAGGTCTGTAAGGTTACATACTTAACGTGGATAGGGGTCCTGTCTGGGAAGGCTAAGGAAAACTAATGGCCATTCTACATTCTTCTATGCTGTTGGAACTTTTCATAATTAGCACTATTACTTTTATATTTTCAATAATTTTAAGGCTTTATACTATTATTATACCTAGGTTAAAAAAATGGTCACACACGGATCGGAGAAAGGCAATTTGTATGTTGGAGTGTGAGACTGTCGACAATTTTGGTATTCTGGTTTATTGCCTTTATAGTTAATATATTTGGGGGTGGGAAATAAATCAAAAATTGAGAATAGTAATGGCTGCTAGTTATTAATTGCCTACTGCAGGGGATGTAGGCAATTGACGCACCAATGCTCCCATCCCCTGGCTGCTGTGAGTGTCAGCAGATGACTCACAGCTGCCCCCTTCTCCAGGGAGCTACTTCACTGTCCCCACACCACCCTAGGAGCAGAGCTCATGAACTGACTAATGGGAATATAAAGGCCAGCCCCTGGCCTCAAGGTGGGGCAACACTGTGGTATAATTATACTCCAGGGCTCCCTATGGGATCAGGCTGAACTGACATCCACTGAGACTACATCCTCGCTTAGCTTTCCCCCCTGCTGTATTAGTCAGGGTTCTCCAGGGAGCAGAGAGAGAGATTTTTTTTATTATAAGGACTTGGCTTACACAATTGTGAAGGCTGAGAAGTCCCAAGCTCTGCAGTCACCAAGCTGCAAACACAGGAGATACAATGGTACAGGTCCATTCCAAGTTTGAGTCTGAAGGCAGAAGACTGGTGTCCCAACTCAAAGACAGTAAGGCAGAAAAAGCAAATTCTCCCTTACTCAGTCTTTTTATTCTATTTAAGCCTTCGACAGATCAGATGAGGCCCACCCCCATTGGGGAGGGCAATCTGCTTTAACTCAATTACCCGTTCAGATGTTAATCTCATCCAGAAACACCCTCACAGACACACTCAGAATAATGATGAACCAAATAACATGTCGCCCTGTGGCCTTCTCAAGTTGACAACATACAATTCACCATTACACCTGCCTTATTCTTTCTTCTCTCATATGCCTTCTCCTGAGAACACTCCCCCAATAAATCCCTTAAACGAGAATCCCCATCTCAGGTTCTACTTCTAGGGAATGTGACTTAAATTACCTACTATGTGCCAAGAACTTGAAGCACCAGTCTTCAGTCCTCAGTCCTCATGGCATAAGGCAGTAAGGTGGGAGGTTAGCTATCATAACAATTAGCAGAATGGACTTTGAAATGAGATATACTTTATCTCAACTTGTGGGTTTAAAAAAGATATATTAGCAGGATAACTTTAGGCCAGTTACATAACCTCCCTCGAGCTCAGTTTCTTCATCTGTAAAATGGATCTAATTATGGTCCTCCAAGACTTGTTGGGAGGACTCAACTGGCCCCTCCATAAGTGTCTATTGAGTGAATGGAAGGAGATAATGCACCACAATGTTCATATATCACCCTCGGGTACAGAGTAATATCTTAATCAATATTGTCTACCAATACTCAGGTACCAGTTAAAGCCTATCCCCTTGAAGTCTAGGTCAGCTTGGATAGAACCACCAAGACCTATGAAAATCCAAAGTTCTCACCAGCTTTCTGCAAATTCCCAAGGGCTCCCATTCTCATCTGTCTCCTGGGCACCTGTGTCATCTCCTTGATCCAGACCCCCTCCACTTGTATAATATACTCACACCCTAACTTCCATGAAACATTAGTGAGCATAACCAACTTTATCAAAAACTGAGCCAGGAGGAGCGGAAGGCAAGTAGACCAGCTGAGGACATGGAAAACGGAGACCATCACAGCCACACACACACAACTTTAATAAATCAGGGAGCATCGTGGTTCTTAACACACCTCTGGCCCTCCACCACCAGCACCGGCACCATCTTGCCATTTCCCCAGCCTCATTGCCTTTCTCCCTCCTCCTTATTGGCTCCTCTCACCTCTCTCCTCCCTTCTCTCCTTGCCCCATTCTTTTCCCTCTTCCGAAATCAATGCCATTCTCCCAGTACCCACCTACTCCCCCCAACTCCCATTCCCAGACTTTGACAACCCAAGGCACCAGCAAAACAGGGGCCTTCCCTTTAACCAGACCCACCCTCTTTGGAAAGGAGCTTTCATTTTAAAGATGAAATTTTGGTTCCTATAACACTATGTGTACAAATCCCAATGAGGGTGAATTTTAGCTTCATTTTACATAGGAAGGAATTGAGACTGAAAGAGCCTGGATCCCTTGCCCAAGCCAAAGGTAAAGTGAGGATTTGAACCCAGGTCTGCTTTAATTCCATGGCCAGTCCTCTCAAATGCTGCACTACCAAAAATATTCCAGGAGGCTACTTGGCGATATTCAAGTCTGTGACAACAGTCTGTACCTTAACTTTCAGCCAGCTGTCCCTTGAAGATATGCCAGTGCTTTCAAGGGGCTTGGGCAAAATTGCATGAATTATTCAGCACAAACTATCAGTCCCATTACAGAAACAACACAATAAACGTAATCCACCATCTTCTATGAAGAGTGATTTTCATATTCATTTGAGATGCCCTATTCTTTTCATTTCACTTCTTCTGACAAGTTGTTTGTGCATACAAGCTCTTAAAGTCTCTTTTACTTGGAATTACAGAATGTAATAACCCAGTGCATAACAAAATATGTGTTCATTGCATATTTGATGATTAAATGAATGGCAATGACAATGTTTCAAGAGTGTGCAGCAGAGGCTGGGACGCTGAAGGGATCTTAAACCCAATTTCTGAGCCCCAAAAAAGTGAATTCATTCTTCATTACTTAATAATGGTCCTATAGACCCAGAGTCAAGCTCATCTCACCACACCTCTGCAAGGATTAATTTATTCCAACAGATAAAATATTTTCCTTTCCTTTTTTTTTTTCAGTGAAAATTCTTAGTCACTGAGTTATTTCATGCCCTAACCAAAAAGAAAAAAAAAAGGATTGTTCAAGTGGCAGCATGCTGAAGGCTTCAACAGTGTTAATCTAAAATAAGATCTGAAAAAATGAGATCTGAGGGTCGACAGCAATTTTTACTTCACATCTGTGTTGTGTTTCAAAGCAAACACCACAATTCTGCAAACATGTGCAAAGGGAGAAATACTCAGTGGCCAAATTTTTAATTTCGAAACTCCACAGTGAAAAATTTGCAAAGGGACTTCCCCATAAGGCCACTGTTCCCTAAAATGTCCTCACAGCCCATCAGTCCCTTTGGCTAATTTCCTGAGAATTACAAGAACCTTTCAGATAGTTACTGGCTTTAAAGAATTTTCCCATGACATTCAGCCAATTTTCATCTCAAACGTGCCACAGATCAGCACTGCGGCTTTAAATAAGTCGTTAAATGGCTGTAAGCCTTAGTCTCCTCCTGGGTAAAATGAGAGGCTGGCGCTCGTGCTCTCTAGAGCTCCTAATGCTGATATTTCATGATCCAATCAAGCTCAAAGAGAAGGAGATGCAAACTGCAACACCTAGGATTGGCATTAGGTATAAAGGCACATTTCTGGAAGCTAGAACTGCTGGTGGTGGGGTCACCAGACCCCATCTCTAGACTCAGGTTTCCTCCTGAGCTGTAGAGGGTGAGTCCCATACAGGAAGGGCCGAGGCTGCCATCCAGTCCCTGTGCGTGCACAGATGGTGCAGCCTCCCCCCAGAAGGGTGGCCTCTTCTTAATGCACTCAAAGGAACCTTCTGGGTTCCTTTGAAAGGAAAAGCCAAGTTTAATAAAAAATGTACCTTTGGGCACCAGCCTATCTGCTCAGAGAATGTCAAGCCCAGATGCAAGAGGGTCTATAATTTCCTATTCATCTCTCACACTTAAATGGTAACAGCAAAGCCAACTTCAGAAAAATGAAAGAACTGCCCCCTTAGAGAGATTTTGTGAGAAAAATCAGTGTAGGATATAAAGGACATTTATTGGTGAACAGGACTCAGAAGATACTGAGAATTGGATTCAGATATACATCCGTAATTTCAAAGGCTGTTCTGATGTGTGTCAGGCCTCCTGAATACCCAGCCTCCCCCACCAGTCAGGTTATCACCCTTTTCTCCTGTTTTAAGCCTGGTTTCTTAACCCTGGTGCCTCAGGTAAACCCAGGAACACTGAGGAGAAGTCCACACCACACAGTGAATGAGCCGAGCCTGACACACCTTAGACTGGGGGTGTGGAGAAGCCAGGTGACCAAAGAGAGACGATGAGTGGGGGCAGGACGCGGCCATCACATCCACCACTCACACCGTTGTGCATCTCACACTGTTTGGGGCCACGTCCAGGAGAGCCCCGAACCCTGTTCCAGGAGCTCCAGCTGCTTTCTGGGATATCAGGGAAGACCTCTTGAGGAGGTAACATTGAAGTTGAAGTCTAAGCAATGAAGACCCAGGCCTAGGAAATGTAGGACCGCACACACAAAGAAGGCCAGAATGTTTAGGAAACGTAAAGAGAGCCACGTGGCTAGAAAACGGTTCATGAGGTATACCGGCTCTAGATGAAGCTGGAGCGGTGGGCAGAGGCCAGATCAAACAAGACTTTGGCTTATGTTGGGTTCCCCCGAATCAGGCCATGAGCAAGGATTTTAAATGCAAGGAATCATATTCAGGGAGCAGGAATGTCAGATAGGAAGGGGAGAGAAGCAGTATGGGCGCGTGAGTGAGCTGTGGGCAATGGGGCTCAATCCCGGGGTTGGGGGACGGGGGGAAGAGCCTCTGAAGACTGCAGAGCACACCTCAGATTTCCATCAGCTGAGGGCCAGGAGAGTCGGGGTATTTATCCACCCACTCTTGTCCAACACTGGTTGGGACCTGCTCCTGGGGCATTAACTCCCAGGGGCATTCTGCCCAGCCAGCTGCAGTCAGAAACCTCAAGCATAGAGTTGCAGGTGACTGCAGTAGAAAACTGCCCCAGTACACAGGTACAGTGAGTCCCAAGGAGGTGTGGGCATGGCACCAACAGCACCTGCTACAGCCTTGCTGACAAAGGTGAGGGCTTTGGATTTTATTCTTTTTTAAAAAAATAATTTGTATTGGAGTATAGTTGCTTTACAATGTTGTGTTAGTTTCTACTGTACAGCAAGATGAATCAGCTATACGTATACATATATCCCCTCTTTCTTGGATTTCCTTCCCGTTTAGGTCACCACAGAGCATTAAGTCGAGTTCCCTGTGCTACATAGTATGTTCTCATTAGTTATCTATTTTATACATAGTATCAATAGTTGCACTGTTGGTGGGAATGTAAATTGATACAGCCACTATGGAGAACAGTATGGAGGTTCCCTAAAAAACTAAAAATAGAATTACCATATGACCCAGCAATCCCACTACTGGGCATATACACTGAGAAAATCATAATTCAAAAACAGACATGTGGGGCTTCCCTGGTGGTGCAGTGGTTGAGAGTCCGCCTGCCGATGCAGGGGACACGGGTTTGTGCCCCGGTCCGAGAAGATCCCACATGCCGCGGAGCGGCTACGCCCATGAGCCATGGCCACTGAGCCTGCGCGTCCGGAGCCTGTGCTCTGCAATGGGAGAGGCCACAACAGTGAGAGGCCCACATACCGCCAAAAAAAAAAAAAAATTGACATGTACCACAACGTTCATTGCAGCTCTATTTACATTTGGCAGGACATGGAAGCAACCTAAGTGAATGGATAAAGAAGATGTGGCACATACACACAATGGAGTATTACTCAGCCATAAAAATTTTAAAAATTGAGTTATTGGTAGTGAGGTGGATGGACCTAGAGTCTGTCATACAGAGTGAAGTAAGTCAGAAAGAGAAAAACAAATACTGTATGCTAACACATACATATGGAATCTAAAAAAAAAAAATGGTTCTGAAAAACCTAGGGGCAGGACAGGAATAGAGACGAAGATGTAGAGAATGGACTTGAAGACATGGGGAAGGGGAAGGGGAAGGGGAAGCTGGGACGAAGTGAGAGAGTGGCATGGACATATATACACTACCAAACGTAAAATAGATAGCTAGTGGGAAGCAGCCGCATAGCACAGGGAGATCAGCTCGGTGCTTTGTGACCACCTAGAGGGGCGGGATAGGGAGGGTGGGAGGGAGACGCAAGAGGGAGGAGATATAGGGATATATGTATATGTATAGCTGATTCACTTTGTTATAAGGCAGAAACTAACACACCATTGTAAAGCAATAATACTCCAATAAAGATGTTAAAAAAAATAGTGTATATATGTCAATCCCAATCTCCCAGTTCCTCCCACCGACACCCCTTTCCCCCTTGGATTTTATTCTATGTGTAATAGGAAGCCACTGGAAGGGGTTAGAGCCAGGCATCGCCACTTCCCAGGGTACACTGAAGATGGTTGTTCTTGCTGCTGTGGAGAACCGTGGGAGGGAGGGTGCAGCACAGTGTGGAGGAGTCACTGGTTCTAAAGGCCAGTGTAGTTCAAGGTTAAGTAGTTCTCTCACAGCTTTCTCACAGAGGCTGACCCCAAGCATCTCCTGACCTTACCCACCCTTTCAGCTGTCCCTTCCTAAAATCTCCCTCCTATTTTCTTTCCCATGGATGCTTAATCTCCTCACCTCTGACCATTCAAATTTAGGCTCTTCCAGAAAGGCACTGGCCCAAGCTTTTCCCTCACTTACCTGACCCACAATTTGTCATTTACACAAGGATTAGGTCCTACCTTACCTCGTGGCAACACTCTACATCCACTAGCATATGAGAACAGAGGGCAAAAATTCGACTCTCAAAAAGCAGGTGGAACAGTATTAAGCCAGGCAGTCTGGGTTCGAAGTCCGTCTCTCCCACTTACTGCCCACATGACCTGTGACAAACTACTTAACTTCACTGACGCTGTAAAATGGGGATAACATGTCTTCCACCGAAAGCGGTGAGAAATACGTGAGATATTACAGGTACAAGTACCTGGTACGTAATAAGTGATCAATAAGTAAGTGTCCGTTATTATCATTATGTTACCGTGTAATGAACATTCAAGTGTGTCCTTACCACAGTCAGAAAGAAAATAAAGGTGAAATACACACACACACACACACACACACACACACACACACACACACACACACACACACCTTTTTTATTCTGATGATCTGTCTGGTTTGGAGGAATCCAGGCCAAGGTTTTCACCCATTATCCTGAAAAACTATGCACTGGCTGTATGCACTGTTCCCTGAACATCTAAGAAATCACTTGACTCATTGCCTGGGCACTTCAGAATGTCAGCATGAAGAACACCAAGCAAAATTTAAGGAATATTAAGTAAACACCTGATGTTCCTAGTGCTGAAGGAGAAAAGAAGCAATTTGTTCCTATTTTAAAACTATTTCAGAGGGAGAAAATACTGATTGGGCCTGGAAATTCAAGTTTTATGAGCAAAAACTGTTAATATGATGTGAAGGATTGGGTCCCACCCACTCTTCCCCCATGGAAGTGAAGAACATATGACTTTGGCAGCAATTAAAATCTAAGGGCTTTTGCCAATGATGAGTTCTTCCATCAAAAAGATAAATTAGAGACTATTTGAGACTTGTTTGGTTTTGACTTCCACCCATTCCCCAGTGACCACAATTAAAAATGGGCCAAACATCATGTTCCTCAATTATACAAATGAAGGCTGAAAATTATGTATAAGTTGACCATTTTAACAGGTATGCTATTTGAAAAACTAGGAGTGGGGACAGAACTTCTTACTCAATGACTCCCCTTTTCCCTGCTACACCCCATGATTACTAAGCTTGCAGACTATGTGAAGACACTTCCATTAGGGAGTAGTTTAAGGAGCCTTGAACTTGGAGCCAGGAGATTCCATCTTTGGACCTCAGTTTTGTCATCTGTAAAATGAAAATGTTGTATTACGAGTGATAAGAGGTCTTTAAATATCTTTGGATTTAAGTATTTTATGCTGTCAGGTGCTGCTAAGAGAACTCAACCAATGTTTCCCTCCTAAAAGGTAAGGAGGGCTTCTAAACTTTTCCGGAAAGGAATAAAAGTGATGGAGAAGGAGTAGAGGCAGGGCACGGAGGGAGACGGGCACAGTAGCCATTCTTACTACGAGGCTCTCTGGAAGCCACTATGAAGGAACTATACTCAACATTTTGTTGGAAAGGAAAAAGAAGAATCTGAATCACTTTGCTGTACACCTGAAACTAACACAACATTGTAAGTCATCTATACTTCAATTTATTTTAAAAAGTCCAAAAAAATTTTTAATAAATAAGTAAAAGAAGTTACACAGAATAAATGAGGAGTCGCTCAGGTGACACAGCCTCCTACCCTCTACAGGAGAAATGAAGAGAAAGGCTCATCTTCTCCACAACTCTAAAATATCCAAGCTTTACATCACATATTCAAGTTTCAAAGTATTTTCAAAGTCGTCTCGATACTTGTCAACACTCTAAGCCTCCTTCTGAATATCTAATAAATTTTAGCATCTTCCCCCCAGAGTTTATATGTCAGAGAACAACACTTCCCTTAGTGTTTTATTTCAAGGAGTGTTCTGCGTCCGCACACTCCAACATTACAAGGACTATGGGGGGTTTGGATTGCCTTTGACAATTTCTTCTACCAGCCCCGTGTTCATGCAGACCCATCACCAAATTGTCAATTCCATCCCCTGCACCAAAAAAAGGCAGAAATGTCTTAAAAGTTCAGAAGGATGGTCACCATGAGCAAATTCCCTTTTCTCTTCTCTTCTCTCAACAGATGGCCACAGAGAGGACAGATATAGAGATATAAGCAATATACGCCTGAGCTGAAGTAGTCAGCTACATTGCAGCAATGATTATGCCTGTTGCCCCACAGGAGTTTTGTTCCTGCCATCGTGATGCTAATATAGGGCATCGGTTCTCAAACTTGAGTATGCAACAGAATCACGTGGAAGATTTCTTAAAACATAGATTGCAGCCCTCCACCCACTCTCCCCAAGGCTTCTGATTCAGTCACTATAGGATTGCGCCTGAGAATGTGCGTTTCTCACAGGTCCATCTGCGCCTCTGATGCTAGTGGTCCAGAAACCACACTTTGAGAATCACAGGCATGGGGAAACCTGTGAGCCTCCGGTGAAGCTGGAGCCTGCTTGTCCCTGAGATCAAAAGAAGTCAGGGAAGGAAATCTGGGCTCATTTTATTCCTTCTTTAAGTTCAGATCCAATTAGCATTTACTGAGTTATGTAAGGCACTGGGTCAAATGCTTTCAAACACTTAATTCTCCCAATGGCCTGTGCTATAGCTATTGTCATCCTCATTTTAAAGAGAAGCAAATTGAGAGATTTGCTTCAGAGGGATTAAGAAACTTGCCCAAGACCACAGAGCTAGTAAGGAGAAGAGCCAGAATTCAAGCTCAGGTCTTCTGACTCCAAGTCTGTCAGGTGACCGCAACAATGCTGTGTATTCCCAGTCTCTAGGAGGCTGCCCAAGGACTCAGGGCAGAGGTCGTAAATGGCATTGATGGAGGATGGGGAAGCACTGCGGAGGGACATTAAAGGGACTCTTCGCATGCACGTCTGGCTCAGCGGGCTGACAGACCAACTCCTTTCCCTGTACCTCAGCTCTGCCAACTGAGAAAGCGAAGACTGAAATAGTTACCACCTACCCCCCAGCTTGTTCCCAAGAATGAGATAAGAGCTCCCGGCTATTACATAAGAAGCATTTTTCTTTCCAATCCCTCTGCTTGCTGAGTAGCCCGAAAGGCTCCAGACCTTATAAATGATGGGATTCACCTTTACTCTCTTGAACCCTTTGCAATGGTCACCCTGTTCTCCCATCCTGATTCCTACCTCCCCTGTGGCCCTAACGTCTGCAAGCTGGGAACTCCAAGTGCAAAGCGTGTGCCTAAAATGACGTGAGCATTTCAGAAACTCCGTTTGCTCCTGCTGAGTGACTGATGGAGAGTTGTTCTGACAGCTCGGTTGGGCACATTTTTAGGTGTTCCTCAGAGTCCGCCCTCACTCTGTACCTCGTGGGCCCCTAAGGCATATGCCGTAGGCTCTGCCTGCCGAGTAGCTGGCAGGAGGCATGTTGCACCTATTCTGTCAGCTTAGAAGGGCTGTGTCAAGAGCCTCATCCTCTTAGAATTAAGACTCTTTTGTCGTGCTTCACTGGTCTCGTCTAATGAACTGAGAGAAATGCCCGGATTCCACGTTAGTCAAAGACTGAACATTCCAGAGAATACATAAGGATTCTGGAGTCCAAGTGACCAAATAAAAGGTTGATTTCTTTTCGTTTCATTTTCTTGGCTTTGTGTCTCGAAGGGATGGCCAGCCTCCCTTTTCCCCAGTCTCTCCTTGTGGATGTTTGTTTATTAGTGGAGGAGAGTGAGATCCTGAAAGCCTTCCCCTTGCTCTGAAGTTCTGATTGTAATGGAAACAGTCACCAGGGGGTGAAGTGTCACTGTGGTTATCTAATGATCGAGGACAGCACGCCTGAGAGACAGCAAGGAGCCAGGGTCTCTGGCTGTCACCACATGGCTTATTCTGCCTCTACTCTCTCTGTCCCGCCAGTGACTAATTGATTTGTGAAAGCACTTGGAGGTACTCTGAGGGGGAAAGACACTTTATATCTCCTTATGACAAATCCTCAGAGGAACAAAAAATCCATTTCATGCACAAATTTCCCTGCTTGACTCTTTCCTCCATTCAATTCCCAGTTAGCTAAATCTTCAGCACCCAAAGAATTCAGAGACAAAAAAAAAAAATCTTCTGATGGCTGGTTCCTGCCAAACAAAGAGATTTGCACATGAAGGAAAAAAAAAAAAAAAAACAGAATCGATAGTAAAAATGAGAAACAGAAAAGTAGGCAGTAAAGAAGGAAAGTTGTTCTGTGGTCCTTAAGGAACTAATTTAAGACAATTACCAGATCCCAAAGTCAACAAGTTCTGTTTCTAACACTGGCCACTAGTGAGGAGAACTCATGAAAAGCCAGAATCTTATAGTGCAGCCTCCTGGCAACTTCATTTTATCACAAGTAAATTCTAATAGACTTTTTTTTTTTTTTTTTTTTTTTTTTTTACCTCTGGCGACCAATCTAATGTTTCTATACATAGACTCAAAAGCGCTGTCAGCCTTTTGTAAATTCATCCCCCAAAATGTACCGAAGGGTTGATTTGGGATGTCTTGCTGCCCAGCTGGGGCTGAAACTTGCATTCTGACTTCCTGATTCAGCTTCTGCCTACAGTGCATTTGCTTTTTAAAAAGAGTTTGCCAGGGCTGCAGAAAGAGTTGAAGGAATATTGATAAGAGAACTGAGCTTTTATCAAAAGCAGCTTCTTGTAAGTGAACTTGGCCCAAATTCAGAGTTCTCGCCCTGTTGCTGACTGATCCCAGGGTACCGTTGGGTAAAAGCCAGTAAAGTCATTCCTGGGCCTTTTTTCCATGCAAATGTTAAGCTCTTTGGACAGCTGGGATAAGGAGGCTAAATTCATTCATTTATTCACTCAGTATTTATTAAGTACCTGAAATGTGCCTGACTCATAAGTAGAACTTATTTTTTAATCACTAATTGTAATGTTTGATCTGCAGAAATAACTTGTCCGTTGTTTGGAAGCAGGACACCATGAGACAGTGGATGGGAAGAGAAAATAGAGGAAACTACTTTTCTCCCTTCTTCACAGCCCCTCAGATAAGTTCCACGGGGAGGAGAGTTTTGAAGCATTGAGCCACTTTCAGATTGCAAACTACAGGGAATTACTTTGGCAAGTCCTATTCCATCAGTTTAAATCTGACACAGAATAACACATAGCTTTCCAGAACCATCTATGTCCAGAACCCATGTTAACTGCTTAGGACATTTTCTAAAATACCTACCTACACAGAAGAGAATTTTTTAAATGAATTTTAAAGACACTCAAAGGTTATCCTCCCCCCATTGCTGGGCTCTCTCAATGGCCACAGGTGATCAAGCAGCCCCCAAATCAGACACTAGTCAAAATAATATGGCTGATCTTTTAATCTTTTGCAAATTCAGTCAAACAGCCATCATTCTTGTTCTATAAAATGGATAAGTATTTTTTGTCCAGCTTCACAGGATTCAAATCTATCCTTCATTGCTGCATAGACAAAATAATGCAATTATAATAAAAAGAAGTTGTATTTGAACAGTCTTTACTAGTTTATAAAACACCATATAGTTTATAGAAGCATTTAATCAAATAACTTTAATATTCAGTCAACAAACAATTATTGGCCTAATAGATCTCCCTGGTGCCTAGCTTAGGGCTTAGTGGATGAAGAATAAGATATGGTCTCTGCTGTTAAGAAATCCAGAGTCTAGTGGATGAGAAAGACAAGTTAGCAATAACCACAATATAAGTGCAATAGAGAAATATAAAGGTGCAGGGGTAGATAGAAGAAAGATAACAGACACAGTATTCAAAATTTAAATTGGTATTTGGGGGAGTTCTGTTACTTATAAGCTCCTAGACACCAGGTCCATCTAGGTTTATGTGCATACACAGAAACATAATAAAGTTTTTTTGTTTGTTTGTTTGTTTTGCGGTACGCGGGCCTCTCACCGTCGCGGCCTCTCCCGCTGCGGAGCACAGGCTCCGGACGCGCAGGCTCAGCGGCCATGGCTCACGGGCCCAGCCGCTCCGCGGCATGTGGGATCTTCCCGGACCGGGGCATGAACCCGCGTCCTCGCATCGGCAGGCGGACTCTCAACCACTGCGCCACCAGGGAAGCCCTTAATAAAGTATTTTTGATGGGAGTGCAAGACTGAGGGTGGCAGCTATTATAGTGGAAGAACTGGTGGTGGAAGAAGTGGTGATGATGGTAGGTTTTGGAAGACTTGGGCATTTCTTGGTTCATCAGAATTGATGTCCTTTCCTGGTATAGTACCAATTCCCAGCCATCCCAGAAACATCTCTGTTCCTAGCCTGACAGTCCATTGGTTCACTGTGAGCCAATATACACACAACCACAGCAAACAACCACCACAAAATATTAGCAGTAACCAACTATGTGGTAACAAATCACGTGCTAAAGAACTGACAGCCAGGGCTTCCCTGGTGGCGCAGTGGTTGAGAGTCCGCCTGCCGATGCAGGGGACACGGGTTCGTGCCCTGGTCCGGGAAGATCCCACGTGCCGCGGAGCGGCTGGGCCCGTGAGCCATGGCCGCTGAGCCTGCGCGTCCGGAGCCTGTGCTCCGCAACGGGAGAGACCACAAAAGTGAGAGACCTGAGTACAGAAAAAAAAAAAAAGAACTGACAGCCAGTGGCCACTTAAAGATGTACCTAGATGCCAGGAGAGCAAAAAGGAAACCCTCTGCTCAAACCTGCCTTACATTAGTTGAGCACCATTTGCATGAACAGAAGAAGCAACAATCATTTTGAGGAGGGTGAAAAAGCCAGGCAGGGGAGGAAGAAACCAAACATGAATTGAAAGCACATGACACAAGCCCCTGGCTCGTGGAGCCTCACAAGGAAGAGCATGAAATAAGTTTCTTGCAGAAGGGCGACTATCAGAAAGAAAAAATGGTTGTAATAAATCCTAACAAAAGCCAACAAAAGAAAATGTTGGACAACTTGTTAGATAAATATTCAGTAAGGCTGATCCACCTCACTGGGTTGTTGTAAAGAACAGCTAATAAAAAAAAGATTGTCAAGGACACTGCAAACACAGAAGAACTAACCAATAATAAGAACATTAATAATAAGGGAGGGCCTAGGAATGAAACCAGTTCATCAAGACCAAAGATGTTGAGCAACCAGCACAGAAATAAAGAAAACAGATACAATTGCCTGGAGGTAGTCCAAACAAACAAGAACCAAATACTTTTTTACTCTTAAGTTTGAAAAAGAAGACAAGTTTACAGGGTATAAGACTATAAATAAATATTGGCCAGTGGGGTCTTGCTTTTCCCTGGCGGCAGCTCCCTTTGAAATGACTTCCTGGATGGAGGGGGTGAGGGAGTTGAAGGCTCCTATCCTCCTCCCTAGAACTCACGGTCGGCAACAGGAAGCCTTCCCTCCCTAGTCTTGATGATTTGGGGTTGGAAAAAACACTGGAAGGAATCCAAAGCTGTGGTTCATTTCATTCTTTCATTTCCTGCCTTTGCCAAATACTGACAATTACAAACAAATGTTGTCTTCACGACTTTCTTCTAGATGAACATTCTGCTCATTTCGGTTGCTTTTGTGTATGTGACTGGAGAAACACTTTCTAAATCCCCAAGGTGACAGGATTTCCACGTAATGATAATGATTATTTAATGTCATCATCACAATGGGCTGCCTGGGCAAATGAAACGCTTGCTGGGTCTAAAGCATTCACTCAAGTGAGGTAAATTAATGCTTTCCAGGGTACCAGATTTCCCACTGGGACCCTAAAGAAGGCAATTCATTACCCAGGCATTCTCCACCCCCAACATTGCCTTCTACCAGCAAGTTCTTCAGTTGCTTAAACTGTCAGACCTCTGGGCCAGTGTGGGAAAGTCCAGGAGACAGAAGAATATGCTGAGAAGGTCCAGGCTGGGTGGACAGTTTTAGTCATCTGAAGATAGTCCAGAGGTCATCATCATCATCACAACCCATGTGAATGCAGTCCATCTTAGTTTCAAAGCACCTACATCGCATACATCATTCCCTTTGGTCCTCACAATAATCCCCAAGGTATGCAAAGCAGGTCTTACTACAGTCAGCACCTGGCCATGGCAGTAAGAAGGGCACAAATGGTATGGAGGTAACCCTAGACGATACAGGGAAGAAAGAAAGGGTGCAGTAGAAAGAGGGGGCAAACCCCCAAACCAGTAGCCTCAAAAGCCTTGAGGGTCTGGGACCAGGGGCCATGTAGAGTGAGGACACACAATGGCACATGGAGGCAGAATGGGAAGAGGTGTGGGTGTCTGATTAGACAGACCAGGTTTAAAAAGATTCCTGATTATCTGCTGTGTGAAAGATTGGTATTCCTAAGTCCAAAAATCAAGCAACATGGAAACTAAAATGAACCAAGTGTCTACTATTTGCCAAGTGTTTTCCTGTAAGATCTTAACGGACTTAATCTTCACAAATAATCTATGCGAGGCAGATATTATCAACCCATTTTTTACAGATGAGAAAACTGAGGCTCAAAGCAGTGATGTTATTTGCCCAAGATTACAGAGCTGTTAACTGGAAAAGATGAGATTCAGGGACTAGGAGAGAGACAGAGCAAGAGAAGGCTGGGGGCCCTGGCCCGGAATGACTAGCGACAAGCTTAGGGCAGCAACAGTAAGAGCATCACAAGAAGAGTTTAAGAATGAGGAACAAAAGTTTCCTGAGCCCTGGCTTCCCTGTGTCCTTTCTGCCCTGGAGGCTGGGCTCACAGTGCCTGAACGAGGTGGAAGAGGTGGGGTGACAAGCAAGATGGTTCCTGGCAGTTATCCCTCTTTTACACATGTGGAAACTAAGTTCCAGAGAGGAAAGGTCACAAAGCGGTCAGGGAGAACCTGCTCTTCTTTTGCAGGAGCAAGAGGAAGATACAATGTCTAAAAACACAGAAGTCTTGGAGGATCATGGCAGCTGGCGTGAGTTGGCCTAAAGGATTAGGCTCGGGCTGGTGAAGGGCAGAGATGGTAGAAGCAGAATGGTCAGAGCCAGCGAAACCTAAGAGGGGCCTGGGGTAGTGGAAAGGAACACTCTACAACTTCTTTGCTGCGGCACCTTGGACAAGACACCTCTCTAAGTTTCATCTGTAAAACAGAGAAAATAAAGTCCACCTCACGGTAATTTTATGAGTATTAAATTTTTATGTGTGTGTGTACACACACACACACACACATATATTGTTCTTAAGCATTTTGAAAGAAGTTTTCACGTTGAGACAGATGGTCTCTGGGGAGAGTAATGCAACAGGAAAGAATAGCATTTGGATTTGGAGCAATCCCTTCTTTGCACGTAATAAAATATTTCTATTGAAAACCTACTTTCCCCAATCCTTGTGAATTCAACTTATGTCATAAGCAAGACTTTTTTTTTAATTTATTTTATTTACGTTTTTTAATTTTTGGCTGCATTGGGTCTTTGTTACTGCATGCAGGCTTTCTCTAGTTGCAGCGAGCAGGGGCTACTCTTCTTTGCGGTGCATGGGCTTCTCATTGCGGTGGCTTCTCTTCTTGTGGAGCACGGGCTCTAGGTGCGCGGGCTTCAGTAGTTGTGGCACACAGGCTCTAGGGCGCAGCCTCAGTAGTTGTGACGCATGGGCTTAGTTGCTCCGCGGCATGGGGGATCTTCCCGGACCATGGCTCGAACCTGTGTCCCCTGTATTGGCAGGCGGATTCTTAACCACTGCGCCACCAGGGAAGCCCAGCAAAACTTTTTGATTCTAAGAAGCACATAGAAAGCCATTTCCGTGACTTTTTCCTTCTGCAAGACTTATTTATCATGTTTCTTCTGACAAACTATGAACCATTCTGCTTTAAATAAAGAAGATTCCTCCTGGCGGGAGAATGAATCAAGGGCAATAACATTCCGCCTGACCCTTAATAGCATGTCAGGGTCACATCCAGTAACAGTACATAAAGCCTTCAACCAAATTGCCTCCAGCTTCTCTGAAAGATTTGCCCAACAGAGCCCATCCACGTTCATTTCTGCAGTGACTCCAGGCACCAAAGAGAGCCGTTCCCAAGGAGGAGGGGTGGCAATTGTGAGCAATGTCATTTGCAGAATTCCCTGCAAAAGAGCTTTGAAAGTTTTAGCTTACAAGTCCTGAATAATTCAGAGAACCCTAGAGTTTGCAAGAAACTCCTTGCCCACCTGATCTAACCCCCAATTCTAACACCCCTGGTCAGTGTTCTCCCAGAGCTAACGAGGGGCTTCTTCATACAGACCTGGGTCCGGGGAAGTCATTTCTAGGAAGTGTCCATAGTACAGCTGGATATAAATAATATAGTACCAAGAACCCACTAAGTGACTCATTCGAAATGTCTTCAATTTCTCTAATCCTCTTATTCTATTATGACTTGTGAATGTCCATATTTTATATTAATGTATTCTTATAATATGCACACAACCAGCCAGCACCGTGACAAGCCACTTAGCTCCCTGAATAGTCCCAGCATACCCTCTTTCCCATCTCCCTCTCCACCGGGCCCCCCCTCCTCAGGCCACAGCACCAGCTCACCTTCCAAACACAAACCCAGTGTGGGCTGAGGACACTGGCCTCAGAGATGACCTCCTTTCCATGTCCTCCCCACTTACCAAGTGAGGACAGGGCAGGGCTGAAGTCTAAAACCAGACCAGCTGGACCTGAACTTAGCCCTGGCCCTCCCCTTCAGTCCCATCACCCCATCTGGCAGCATCGCTCTGTCACTGGGCATTGCAGGTAGACATTAGTTGACTTTAGATTTGAAGTGGTAGGCTGTCCAGCTGCCAGGATCTGAGAGGAAAGAGGACCCTTAGCAGGTCATAACCAGCCTGCAGCAAAACCTGAGAACCGGGCTTCCCTAGTGGTGCAGTGGTTAAGAATCCACCTGCCAATGCAGGGGACACAGGTTCCATCCCTGGTCTGGGAAGATCCCACATGCCACAGAGCAACTAAGCCCGTGCACCACAACTACTGAGCCTGCACTCTAGAGCCCACGAGCCACAACTACTGAGCCCATGTGCCACAACTACTGAAGTCCGCACGCCTAGAGCCCGTGCTCTGCAACAAGTGAAGCCACTGCATTGAGAAGCCTGCGCGCCGCAACGAAGAGCAGCCCCTGCTCGCCGCAACTAGAGAAAGCCCGAGCGCAGCAACAAAGACCCAACACAGCCATAAATTAATTAATTAATTAAATTTATTTTTTTAAAAAAAAGCCTGAGAACCTACAGGGGCTACAGAATGCAACTTTGACCTCCCGGCTTTCCAGTCGGATGTGTGATGCCTTGTGCTCCTGTCCTGAAGTTAGGCAAGGCTGGGTGATTCTGTCAAAGTGGGAAGCCAGCCTTGTGCTCTAATTCCAACTGATAGGTTAGCCAGGAAAATGTCACTAAAAACATTCAGTGGAATTTGTTTGCAGATTCCCAGTCAGCACAAGCTATTAAAATGAAACCAAGTCATAGCTTGCTCTTCAGTGCGTCTTATCTTTCTGTCCTCTCAGGATTTCCCATGATAGGAGGATAAGGCTTAGGTAACACTGGCTTCGGGTGGCTTAGTCATCATCAGGAGAGAAGTAGGGGGAAAACCTCTCTGGGTTATCTCTGCCTAACTGCCCCAAAGCAGCCACCGCTTGGCTGGGCTTAACTCTCAGACAACTAGAACAGTGTTTTCGTTCCTCCCCGGAGGAGCGGCTCTCCACACTAGAAATGTGGAGGGGCTGCTAGAGAGTAGGTGGTACCACTGAAGCAGCTGAGAACTCTGTAGCAGAAACCATCCTCCTGGATTTCACCACAAAAGAGCAGAGGCAACTGTCCAAACACAGCCTTACACAGAATAAACCGTGTGGGACATAAAGGTTGCAGGGAGCCGGAGAGCCCGTCTGGAGCTCTCCCCAGCAGCCTGAGCAGAGGCTGCATTGGTAACCAGCAGTTCTCTCCAGCAGTTCTCTCCTGCCCCCCAGTGCCCTTGGCTGCCCACAGTCCCCACTGCGCCCCAGACTCCAGGTCTTTCCTCCAAGTCAGCTTCTTCTGTGTCTCCCTCCCTCAGGGCAAAGCACTGCATTTTCCAAGGTAACACCTAGCTAATCTAATATAATCTAATCTGAAAGCGTTAGTGAGTATTATTGGATTAATACGCTATTACTCTTAGAAATACCATTTGCATTCCAGAGACACAGGGCCTCAAATTGAAGGAGTGGGAATTTCCATTACCCTGGCAGGCTAGGAAGGAGGCAATTTTGCGAGGGGTGGGAATTTCAAGACCAAATTTAAAGACTTAAAAGCAGCCTTGCCTATTCCTACAGCTGGGAAGGTTTTGAGTTTCATTTTTTAAAAGCTACCATGTAATCTTCTTTCTAACTTTTTCCCCACTTCCTCAGTACTGATGTGCTCAGAGGCCTCGAACTTTCCTTTAACGTCAGGTGATAACAATGGTTGGTATTGCCTGTGCTCTACTTTATGAGTGGGGATTTCAGTGCTTAAAAAAAAAAAAGAAAGAAACATACCTCCCCAATTATTTACAGTAATCATGCCTATACTTCATTCTTTTTACTTTGGTCTATTCTTCATAAACCTAATAAGCTACTTCAGAGAGATGCAAGAACTCTTAGAGAGCTACCGTACACATATTGATATATTAATATATAATGTAATATATGTTCTAAACCAATTATATACATTGTCTCCCTCCTCATAACAACCCAATGAATTGGACGCTATCATCCTCATTTTTTAAATGAGAAAACCGAGGTACTGAAAAGTTAAATAAATTAGCCAAGCTCACATAGTTGCAAGTGTTGAAGGAGGAATCCCAACACGATTTCTGAGTCCAAAGCTCACCCTCTCAACCATTACCTTCTCCTACCAGATATAAAGCAACAATATTTCTACCATTTTGAGTTTTTCCACCTTACAGTGCTGAGTCAGTAATTCTCAACGTATGGCCCCTGAACCAACAGCATCAGTATCCCTCAGGAAACTTGCTAAAAATTGCAAAATTGGGGGCCCACTCCAGACTTAAAGAATCAGAAACTCAGGAGGGTAGGGCCCAGCAATTTATGTTTTAACAAGCCTTCCATGTGATTCTGGTGCACACTCAATATTGAGAACCACTGGACCAAGTCATCAGTGCAGATTCTTAAAGATTTGGGACTGGGTCAGCAGTAACTCCTTTTTAACGTTCATTCCTGGAATAATTCCGTTTCAGTTAGAAACTTCCACGTAATTTGATTGTAATTCTAGGGAGATCGGAACAAATGAACATTGTTGGCACATGCTTGACAGGTGTGCAACGTTGTGAATGCAAGTGAGGTAATCGATGCAAAAAATAGTTTCTCAAAATCCTGTAAGGTAGTCTAACACGACTGAGTATAAAAGCAGTATAACGAGTATTCTTGAGTTCAAAAGGCGGGGAGGGGAAGGTTACCTAAATAGGCTATCCCTAATCAGCGGCCATTCGTCTGCTCCCTACTTGTGCAAAATTACATGGAATGTCACAAAAAGTACCTGGAGGATTCACCTGACTGCCATCTAAACAGCTTGTTTCCCCCTTTCTCTTCATTCTGTGCTGCTGCTCTCTTAAACCAAAATAAGACTGAGGCACCCACTTTGGCCTGTAAAAAGCCCACCAGGCTGAGGCCGTCCCACTCCCAACAGCTGGAAAACCTCTGACTGGCGGGCAGGAACACACCTGTGTGCACACCTGTGCTTTCTGACTCGGGGCTGAGAATAGGCCGTTTTCCAGGAAGCAAGTTCTATACTCAGTTTCTCACACCCCACATGTCTTGGAGCTTGTTCAATGTTAGCCTAGGTGTGCCCTACATAAAAGAGTATAGAAATTCACAGCCATCACAGCCTTGATCTGAAAAAGAAAACTGATTTGAGTTGGTTCTCAAACAGGGCCAGAGGTTAGAAGCAGGGGGAACTTTCCTCACCGAAGCTGAGTCAGTGACCTCGACCTTCTCAAACCAGAGGGAAGCTGTCCCTGCCTGGCAGGGAGGGGGTCTTTCTGGTAAAAGAATGTTTGGATTCTGCAGTCGCGTTGGCCACTGGTGCAGTCCCAGCTGGGGAACTTGCTAGCTCCTAAGTGGCAGTTCCCAGCTGTGTGAGTCTGGGAAATACGCTTCACTGTCTTGAGCCTTGCTTTCCGGGACTGCTTTAGGAAGGGGAGTGCGGGGAGCACAAGGGTCAGGAATAATATCCATCAGACAAGAATGAAGAGAACAGGGCATATTGGCCTGACCAGTCCAGACCTACCTCAGGAGCTACACAGTTCACGCCGGCTCTCTTCCTCTTCCCCCCCTGCAGTGCCCAGGTGGATTTTCACCTGCCTCAGTGGGAGCCTCAGCCTCGAAGAGCTGTCACCAGGGGTTATATAAATAGGGCTTGATAAACAGGGGTCAAGGGCCCTGCTAACTGGTCTCACAAGCTAGCCGAGGGATCCTGGTATAGGAGTGAGTGGTTTCTAATCTTGAAATACAGAACAAGGCCGGGATGCCTCACATCTTACAGGGAAAAGCTGTAATCCCCTAGTCCGGGTCAGATCACAGGTCTTCCCCTAAAACCCCTGGGAACCCACTTCCTCCCCACAAGTCTTCACACATAAACACACCCTAAAAACTGACAAAGGCAGCATTTAGTTAATCCCTAAATATTCAGGGGAATGGCACACCAACCAGCTACAGAGAAGAGAAACACCCGCGTGTTAATTACGTTTAAAAACGTCCCCAGAATACAGTGGAGGAAAGATAGCCTCTTCAATAAGTGGTGCTGGGAAACTGGACAGCTACATGTAAAAGAATGAAATTAGAACACTACCTAACACCATACACAAAAATAAACTCAAAATGGATTAAAGGGGGCTTCCCTGGTCACGCAGTGGTTGAGAGTCCACCTGCCAATGCAGGGGACACAGGTTCGTGCCCCAGTCTGGGAGGATCCCACATGCCGCAGAGCGGCTGGGCCCATGAGCCATGGCCGCTGAGCCTGAGCGTCCGGAGCCTGTGCTCAGCAACAGGAGAGGCCACAACAGTTAGAGGCCCGCGTAACGCAAAAAAAAAAAAAAAAAGGGTCATGTACCAAAATATTCACTGCAGCTCTATTTACAATAGCCAGGACATGGAAGCAACCTAAGTGTCCATCAACAGATGGATGGATAAAGAAGATGTGGCACATATACACGGTGGAACGTTACTCAGCCATAAAAAGAAACGAAACTGAGTTATTTGTAGTGAGGTGGATGGACTTAGAGTCTGTCATACAGAGTGAAGTAAGTCAGAAAGAGAAAGACAAATACCGTATGCTAACACATATATATGGAATCTAAAAAAAAAACAAAAGAAAAACAAAAAAAACGGTCATGAAGAACCTAGGGGCAAGATGGGAGGGAATAAAGACGCAGACCTACTAGAGAATGTACTTGAGGATACGGGGAGGGGGGAGGGTAAGCTGGGACAAAGTGAGAGAGTGGCATGGACATATATACACTACCAAATGTAAAACAGATAGCTAGTGGGAAGCAGCCGCATAGCACAGGGAGATCAGCTCGGTGCTTTGTGACCACCTAGAGGGGTGGGATGGGGGGGGAAGGAGGGAGACGCAAGAGGGAAGAGATATGGGGATATATGTATATGTATAACTGATTCACTTTGTTATAAAGCAGAAACTAACAAACCATTGTAAAGGAATTATACTCCAATAAAGATGTTAAAAAATAATAATAATTTGCACCCACAAAATGAAGAATTTTTACAGTTGAAAACATATAAGTAATGCCTTTAGAAAACCTCAAAGACAAGAGTCCAAAACTCTTTTGAATAATAGCAACATAATTAGAATGGGTCAGAGCTGCTAGAATCTCTACTATGAAAGAATCTTTTTTGAATACGTCATTTCTATGTTATTTTAAAGATACTCTTTTACAATAGCACCTAAAATTCCCTAGGACCCTGCCACTGTTAGCACAGACAGGCAGTGTTCTAGTGGGACACATCCTTGACAAAACCCACGTTGGCTCTCTCTCTCTGTGTAACTCTGACCCCTTTGGTTATCACTGAAATGTAACCAGAGACCAGCTCTCTCCCTTCCTCCCTTGACTTTTTTCAAGGTCCTTATAACAAAGTAAGATATTCTTAATCAGTACCCATTCCCAACTATGGTTTGGTTTGAATAACTTAAGGCAAGACTTTGGCAGTTCTTTGAATTATTGTGTTAGGAAGTTATTATGTGATTACATGAGATAATATGTATGAAAGCAAGGGGCAGAGTATCTGGCATATAGTGGGAACTCAATAACAAATTGAGTTTATTATTCCTATAATAAGGAATTTGTGTCTATAACAGCTTAAAGTCATAGCATGGCTCACTGGTGTCTACCTGTTAGGGCCTTAGAATTCAGCACCGTGGCCAAGGACGCTTTAAGATCAAGATGAGGGCACCTTAAGACCAAGAGGGTTGTTGAATTTCTGGCTGTACCTGACACATCATCACCACCACCCCATATCTGTCTCCTATTTCTCCTACTTCCTGTCCCCTATTTTCTCCTCTTTTCACCACTCCCTATCTGTCTACAATTTCACACTGTGCTTCTATTGCATGTGAGCATTCTCTCTGACCGTATTTGTCTCCTATGTCTTTCTCTGCTTTCCCTTCCCTTTCCCCCTCTCCTCCCCACAAACACACAAACATGCGCGCGCGCGCACACACACACACACACACACACACACACACACACAAACAAACAAAACAAAACTTTCCCAGAGACGTTTATTTTTCCCAAAAGGAGAGAGCCCTCTGCTGGCAAATTAGCATTCTGCTGGGAAAGGGCATCTGCGTTAGTAAATATTAGGGGCTGTTTCCTCCTTTTAGGGCAGCAAACGTGTAAGTTATTTTCAAACGGCTAGGTTTTTATCCATGCTAGGAACAGATACGGTATGAAATAATGAAGGTTGATGGTATAAAACCCAAATCCCCTAAAACCCTCTCCACTGGCCTGGTTACAATTTACGAGAGCAAACAGAGGGGATAAAAAGAGATACAGGAACCTTTTCCCCTCTCCTCCTTAATACATGGATAATCTTCTAGAAATGTTTCATGCAGAGAGAGGGCTCTGCCCAGTATTTAGGCTGTAAAGGCATCACATCAGACAGTTTGAAAGAGACTGCAAACAACCTAAACAGCCATCAAGAGCAGATGAGAAAATAAATTATCACACATTTAAATAATGGAATAGTACGCAGCTTAAAAAAGAGTGAGCTTATTCTATACCTACATAGAAAGAGCTCCACAACTTTAACTTTAAAGAGCAAAGTACATAAACTACATATAATACACTATCATTTGTGTAAAATAAAAATATATTTGTATTTGCTTCTACATGCAAAAAAGTAAAATATTTATAGAAGTTTGAACAATAAACTAGTAACAGTGGTTACATTTTATAGGAATGTGGGAACTATAGGAATGGTGGACAGGGGTGAGGAGAAACTTTCACTTTGTTATATATTTCGACCTTTGATGTGAATGTTTTAACTAGTCAAAACATTAAGTGGGGGCTTCCCTGGTGGCGCAACGGTTGAGAGTCCGCCTGCCGATGCAGGGGACACGGGTTCGTGCCCTGGTCCAGGAAGATCCCACATGCCGCGGAGCAGCTGGGCCTGTGAGCCATGGCCGCTGAGCCTGCGGGTCCGGAGACTGTGCTCCACAACGGGAGAGGCCACAGCAGTGAGAGTCCCGTGTACCGCAAAAAAGAAAAAAAGAAAAAAACATTAAGTGGATGGTTTTTCAAACAATAGCGTGAATGGGCATGAAGATTTCCTTTACTCCAAATTTGAATAATGGTTACCTTTTATTTAATGCTTATTATGTGTCATGCATTGTACTAATTGCCTTACATGTATTTTTTTTGAATTTTTGAATTTTATTTATTTTTTATACAGCAGGTTCTTATTAGTTACCCATTTTATACATATTAGTGTATATACGCCAACCCCAATCTCCCAATTCATCACACCACCACCCACCCCCACCACTTTTCCCTCCTTGGTGTCCATACATTTGTGCTCTACACCTGTGTCTCTATTTCTGCCCTGCAAACCAGTTCATCTGTACCATTTTTCCAGGTTCCACATATATGCGTTAATATACGATATTCGTTTTTCTCTTTCTGACTTATTTCACTCTGTATGACAGTCTCTAGATCCATCCATGTCTCTACAAATGACCCAATTTCATTCCTTTTTATGGCTGAGTAATATTCCATCGTGCATATGTACCACATCTTCTTTATCCATTTGTCTGTCAATGGGCATTTAGGTTGCTTCCATAAACTGGCTATTGTAAATAATGCTGCAATGAACATTGGGGTGCATGTGTCCTTTTTGAATTATGGTTTTCTCTGGGTATATGCCCAGTAGTGCGATTGCTGGGTCATATGGTAATTCTACTTTTAGTTTTTGAAGGAACCTCCATACTGTTCTCCATAGTGGCGGTATCAATTTACATTCCCACCAGCAGTGCAAGAGAGTTCCCTTTCTTCACACCCTCTCCAGCATTTGTTGTCTGTAGATTTTCTGATGATGCCCATTCTAACTGGTGTGAGGTGATTCCTCATTGTCGTTTTGATTTGCATTTCTCTAATAATTAGTGATGTTGAGCAGCTTTTCATGTGCTTCTTGGCCATCTGTATGTCTTCTTTGGAGAAATGTCTATTTAGGTCTTCTGCCCATTTTTTGACTGGGTTGTTTTTTTAATATTGAGCTGCATGAGCTGTTTATATATTTGGGAGATTAATCCTTTGTCCGTTGATTCGTTTGCAAATATTCTTCTCCCATTCTGAGGGTTGTCTTTTCGTCTTGTTTGTAGTTTCCTTTGCTTTGCAAAAGCTTTTAAGTTTCATTAGGTCCCATTTGTTTATCTTTGTTTTTATTTCCATTACTCTACGAGGTGGATCAAAAAAGATCTTGCTGTGATTGATGTCAAAGAGTGTTCTTCCCATGTTTTCCTCTAAGAGTTTTATAGTGTCCAGTCTTATATTTAGGTCTTTAATCCATTTTGAGTTTATGTTTGTGTATGGTGCTAGGGAGTGTTCTAATTTCATTCTTTTACATGTAGCTGTCCAGTTTTCCCAGCACCACTTATTGAAGAGACTGTCTTTTCTCCACTGTATATCTTTGCCTCCTTTGTCATAGATTAGTTGACCATAGGTGCGTGGGTTTGTCTCTGGGCTTTCTATCCTGGTCCATTGATCTATATTTCTGTTTTTGAGCCAGTACCATATCATCTTGATTACTGTAGCTTTTGCCTTACATGTATTAACTCATTTATTTAACCCTCCCAATCACTCTGTGAGGTGGGAACTATTCTTGTCATCCACATTCTAGAGACAAGGAAACTAAGGAACTGAGAGGTTAAGTTACTTGCCCAGGTTTACACAGACAAGGCTCCAGGAAGGCTGATACCAGAGTTCCTTCGCTTAACACCATGCTACTCGGCTGCCCCAGAGAAAGTTTCTTCAACACAGGAAAACTGACACAGAAAGTGTTCCGTGTTCTAAGTTAAAAACCCAGGGGCCCCAGTTAAAAGCTTGGAGAAGTCCTTTACTAGTGCTCTCAAACATGAGATTTTGACTGGACGAACACACACACTCTTACACACACACATACACTCACACATACACTCCTATCCTCACCTTCACATATACTCATACATTCTCACACACTCCTACACACACACTCTTCCACTCTCAGACACACTCACACAGATTCTCACACACTGATATACATTTTCACACATACTTGCACACTCACACACACATTAATAGCCTTCTCTGGCTCCAACCTAACCTCTCCTCTGTACTACCTTGCAAAGGCCCAGAATGTCAGCCCTGTGACACTCCAGCCCAAGGATCCCTGGACTTCTCTCAGGCCCTCCCTCCCATGCCATTCTCAGGACCTCCTCTCTATGCATAAACCTTTCCCAGATGAAATATGGGGACCCATATTTCTATCTCACCCGACCCATTTATGCTCCTAAACATGCTCCCGGCAGTCCAACCCAATCTTTCATCTAGTACCCCTGACAACGAAGATTTTCTCTTCCTCCAGACCTTAAGAAGGAAAGATTGTTTTTCCATTCGGCTTATGCTTCCAGTTTCTCTGCTTGCCCCGTGAATGAAGAATCTCATGCAATTTGATTTCTAACAAGAAAGAAGTACAACCCTCCACCTATCTAGGAGAGCATGCATCCTCTTAGGATGAGCATAAGCGTATTTCCTCACCAGCCCTGGACGACACAGAACCACTGTGAGACCAACATTTGGGGCTGCCAACAAGCCATGTAGTGTCCCTGGAGCTCTGACCTGCAAATGTTCTAGATACAAAAGCATTTCAAAAAGAGAATGAGGGGGCTTCCCTGGTGGCGCAGTAGTTAAGAATCTGCTTGCCAATGCAGGGGACATGGGTTCGAGCCCCGGTCCGGGAAGATCCCACATGCCAGGGAGCAACTAAGCCCATGTGCCACAACTACTGAGCCTGTGGTCTAGACCCCACGAGCCACAACTACTGAGACTGCGTGTCTAGATCCCGTGCTCCGCAACAAGAGAAGCCACCACAGTGAGAAGCCTGTGCACTGCAAGAAAGAATAGCCCCCACTCACCGCAACTATGAGAAAGCCCGCACGCAGCAACAGAGACCCAACACCCTCAAAAATAAATTTTTAAAAAAAGAGAATGAGATATAGTATTTGACATGTACTCTTTTAATTCCTTTTTGGGGTTGCCCCCACTTTAGAACACAACAGATTTTAAACCTTTTACTGCTGCCCCCAAACCCCTTGTTGCTGTAATGTTTCAAATACTGGGGGGGCAAGACACTTTCTATCTGTGTGGTAAACTTATTATACAGTAACTGTAAAATGATATCAAAATTCCAGTCACTCTTCTGAAATGTTTCCACTTGTAATAATTAATAACATTAGAAAGTCCTTAATAGTCATTATTCTATTTAATCCTCGGTGACAGTGATATTATTATTCTTCCCATTTTGCAGATGAGAAACTGGGGTCATAAGAGGGCAAGTAACTGGTCCAAGTTATATTGCTAGGAATTAGCAGAACTAGGAGCTGAAGACAGATCTGTTTTGTTACAAATCCACACCACATTTAACTGCCCTTGGGGGCCCAACTCAAATTCTACATCCTCACTGGTCCAAACTCTCAGCTCTTGCAAACTAGAACAAAGCAATCGACATTTTTAGAATCAACTGTCTGCCCAGCATGACAGTGTGTGCTGCTGTTCATTCCGTGCCTTTGGGGTTGATTATTGGCTGGTATTATTATCTTTCATATATACTCATATAAACTCTAAGTATTAATCAAATTGTTAACTCTTTACAGGGTATTCCTTTTCCATCTTTGTGCCCCCATGCCTAGAAGAGTCTTCTGCACATTTCAGGTTTGTCAATGGTGGCTTTCTACTCTCTAGGTTTTCTAGACAATACCTGCCTCTCTGCCTATAAAATATATAGACTAAAATAAAATGAGTGGACATATATGTTTCTCACAGCATCCTTTATAAGAGCAGAAAGGAAGCCACCCAAATATCCCACGAGGGAGGAGTTGTTACATAAACTATGGGGCATCTGTATGAGGGAATGTTACACAACTCATAAAAACCATGTTTTCAGAGACTACTGAATAGCATAAGAAAATGTTTACCAAATATTATGATATATTTTACATTTATAGCAAAGAGAAAAAACCTTAGAGCAGATACACCAAAATGTCAACTTTTTTTTTAATCTCTGGGAAGGGAGATGAAACTACAGAAAACTTTTCTCTTCTCTTTCAGAACATTAACTCCTTTTCTGGTAATCCTTGGGGCCACTCATTTGGATCCTGTGAGCTTCATGTTTCTTTATCTCTAAAACAGGAGCAATATTAGTTTCCTCACAAGGCTCTTATAAATAGTTAAAACTTTTCCAATAAGAAGTGCTTTGTAAATGAATAACAATGGTATTAAATTATACAATAATGATTATATGCTCTTTATGCAGTTTTCATAACAAAGATTTTAGAGGGAATGATGTCCTGTCAAATAATAGTGGAAATCTTAGTGGAATTTATATCTTTTAAAACTCTAAAGATCTCTTCTTTCTTTTAAAAATTAACCCTGTATTTAATCTTATATTCGGTGAATTATTATGAAATGGGTCTCCATGGATGATTCAAGAAAAAAAGGAACCTATCTATATCAATAACCTAAATAGTCGAGCTTTCTTTTATTTTTATTTATTTTTTTTGTGAAATGAGAACTAGGCTTATCAAAATAAAAGCTCAGGGCTCCTCTTGCTTTGCTAGTCACTCAGTCACTGTGGCCCAGAAGGGCCAGGCATGACAAAGAACTCCTGACCAGGCTGCTGAGCTACCACTCAGGCCCTACACAGAGCAGGGTCAGGCCACACAGGCACGGCTATGAAGCCAGCCAGACTTCTCGCCTGGTGGGAGCACCTCTAGGGTCAAAATGCCACACAAAACAGCCCTACAAGGGCAGCATGGGCTCCCACAAGCAGCTTCCATTTTAGGAACCCTTAGCTTGGAACCCGGTCCTGCCCAAGTTCCCCAGGCTGAATTGTCCCCCTCCACCCTCAACCATCCTCCATCACACTGAGCTCCAGGTGTGACACCCAAAGCACTGGGTGAGAGTCTGTCTTAAAAGAAGCTCCCTTCACTTCTACACATATGTATTCAGCACCCATTCCGTGCCCAGCACCAGGCATCTCCACGCTTCCTTTCAAATAGGAGTAATTTTTACGCCTGCTTTCCCTACTCTCCATTTCATCTCCTGTCCACTCAACTCAGTCATATATATGAAGTCACTGTCAGTGACCAATATCCCCATATCTCACCAAACACTTAGTGGTTTAAGCTCTATAAACCAGGAGAAGAAACAATCTCGATCACCTGGTAACACTTCAGCCATTCAGAATCCCTTAAAAAAAAGCCAAACTTGCTACATGACTGCAAGTCCTATACGTTTAAGCTTCAGAACTTTTAGGACATTCATGGTTTTGAATGGAAATCCTTCTCCGTTATAATCTATGTTCTCTGCTTTCTTAAACAGATTACACTGAATTGAACATCTTCTTGATGACCCATCCTCATGCACAGCAGTAACAGCCTCCATGGGGACTGTTGCATTGGGTAACACTCTTCGCCTGTAGATTTCATTAGCCCCACACTTCCTTCTTCTGAGGTTTTAGTTTTTCTGTTTCTGTGTGCATGCCACAACTACTGAGGCCCGCGTGCCTAGAGCCCATGCTCCGTAACAAGAGAAGACACCACAGTGAGAAGCCTGCAAACTACAATGAAGAGTAGCCCCTGCTCACTGCAACTGGAGAAAACCCACGCGAAGCAACGAAGACCCAACACAGCCAAAAATAAATTAAAATTAAAATAATTTATAAAAAACAAAAAGAAAGTAGGTCCAACAAGACATAGCTGACTTCTGCCTAGAGCTATAACAATGTTTGTCAACTTTTTTTCATTATTATCCCCCTAATGAGAAAATTTTAATTTAAATTTTCCCTAAAAAGAGAGATTAAATGCCAAGGAATACGAGTAGAGCTTTGAAGGGGCACTATAATATCTAAGATTTTTCACCCTCCAAGAATCAGTTTTCACCTTACTGGGGGAAAATGCATGAGCTGTGGCTTTAAAACCCACCACCTTACCAATCACCTTACCAATAAGAACTGAGCCATGCTGCTTACTGACCACCTGACTGGCTCTTGGTACTCCACCATCACTATGTGGCAGGAACCCCAACTAGCAATTTAAAGCCTGATTATAGATTAGGGATCTGAATAACTGTTGCAGGGGAGGGGACTGCAAAAATGCTTGACAGAGGCAGATGGAGAAAAATGGGAGAAAGAAAAATGAAAAACAAAAAAATCTTATCTAAAATTACTCGTAAACCAAAATTCCAAAACAATAATTGTTTGCTAAGAAAGAAAATTAACAACATTAACAATCATGTATTCACACTGGAAAATTAATTTCATAGACAGCTTAGCAAAGACTTTAAATTAGAAACATTGAGATCTTCAAAAAAAAAAAAAGAATCCTCCTGGCAACGTAGGGGACATGGGCTCAAGCCCTGGTCCAGGAAGATCCCACATGCCGTGGACCAACTAAGCTCATGAGCCACAACTACTGAGCCTGCACTCCAGAGCCCACGAGCCACAACTATTGAGCATACATGCCACAACTACTGAAGCCTGCACACCTAGAGTGCGTGCTCCACAACAAGAGAGGCCACTGCAATAAGAAGCCCGAGCACTGCAACGAAGAGTAGCCCCCACTGGCCACAACCAGAGAAAGCCCACACGCAGCAACGAAGACCCAACACAGCCAAAAATTAATTACTTAATTAAAAAATAAAGTGGAAGAATACAAAATTTTTCAACAAAAACATGTAAAAAGAATGAAACAAGAATAGGTGGATATTTAAACAAGCAGTTAGAAATTAAGAAAGGAAATAGAGTGATTGAGTTGAAATAAAATAAACAGGACTGGATTGTTCTCCCTTCTAGATAGAGATAACTAGATAGATAGATAGATAGATAGATAGATAGATAGATAGATAGATAGATAGATAGACTGATTGATTTAAATGAGCAGTTATGAAACATGGAAGATAGACTGAGAGATTCCAACATTTTAATGAATAGGAATAAATTGAAGAATAGTATTCCAGAAAAATTCCATTATTCCAGAAGAATAAACTGAAATGAATGATAGTAAAGCAATATTGAAAGGAATTGTTGTTGATAATTTTCCAGAATTAAAGAAAGAAAATCTAATGAATAGTCAGATCAGTAGAATCCAAATACTAAGCAGAATAAATACAAATAAAACCAAAATTGGACACACTGACGTAAAACTGTAGAAATCAAGAGTAAAGAGACAGTCTCGAAACTTATCAGAGAGAAAAGACAAATAATCTAAAATGGAATGATCATAGTACTGACAGATTTCTTGTTAGCAAACATAGATATCATAAGTTAATGAAATATATCTTTAAAGTGCAGAGAGGTGGTCATCTAAAATGTTAACATAAGGGAGAAAATGGGTGAGAAAGATATAAAAACTCTTATCTTTGCAAATTTTCTGTAAATCTAAAATAATCCCGCCCAAAAGATTTATTTTTTAGTGCAGAGAAAGAAAAAAAAATGTTAAGCTCGAATTTTACAGCCAGCTAATCCATTTGCCAAAGACATGAAAGTAAATATTAAAAGATATACATCAGCAAGAAGTACACTGAACAGAGAGAAAAGTTATAAATTACAAAAAAAATAATGAGCCTAGAAATGAAATCAATTTCATTCCTGTCTTCCCTCCTTCCTTCCTGAACAATTCAGTCCAAAATACATTAGGTGAGGCCAAGCAAGGGAGGAATCCAGCAGCTGTGGGGAAGGGAGTAGCAGCAGATGAGCACAGGGTATCAAAGCTTGAACAAAATGAGATCATCTGGGCAACCTAGTATGGGTTGTCCAAACTGAAACAAGGGAAGGTGTTCACTCGGGACAGAGATGGTACTAGCCCAGCACAAGTGTCAAAGCCCAAGTAGAGTGAGGACATCATCTATGCGGGGGGACAGTGGTGATGGAGAATATTGATTACAATAAATAAATATACTGAGAAAAATAAAAGCCAGGCTTTTCACTGTCAGAGAGTTACAAATAAACAGAGTCACATATAAAGAAAGAAAACTAGAGGGAACTCTGATAGTTTGTTACTGGAAGTATTGATGTTAACTCATGGTTTTCAATAGAGGTGTGTGGGTATATGTGTACATAGCTCTGTCTACTGAAGGGGCCTAAGAGCATCAACACCCTAAAAGCAATAAGCACACCTAGTGCCCAGATCTTGGTTTCTGAATACTATTCTTCACTAAAAGGAAACAGGACTTCTTGGAGAAATGGCTACTTTCAGGACAAGGGCAGGGAAAGCCTGGAATAAATAAATACTTGTGTTAGTCTAGAAATTAAGAAGTGCTTGCGTTGGTGGGAATGTAAATTGGTGTAGCCACTACAGAAAACAGTATGGAGGTTCCTCAAAAAATTAAAAATAGAAATACCTATTTTAAAAATTAAAAGTAGTACAACATGGTGACTATTACAACATGGTTAATAGTACTGTACTGTGTACTTGAAATTTGCTAGGAAAGTAATTCTTAAGTGTTCTAGCCACACACACACACACACACACACACAAAGTAACCATGTGAGGTGATAGATGTTTTGATTAACTTGATTGTGGTAGTCCTTCACAATGTACACTTATATCAAATCGTAAAATCATACACCTTAAATATATACAATTTTATTTGTCAGTTATACCTCAAAATAAAGCTTGGAAAAAACAACAAAAAAAGACAAAACTACCTGCAAAGAAATATTAAACTCTGTCTATATACTTTACTGAAAAGTAAAGCTATAGTATGTTGGAAACAAAAAAATGCATATAAATGAAAAACAAGGTTTTATACATAAGAAAAATTAAATACAAATATAAAACCGAAGAATCTGAATAAAACTCTAAAGCCTAAAAATGTGATGGAGTGGGAGAACAGTCTCTTCAACAAATGGCGCTTTCAAAAACAGAAATATAGATCACTGGAACAGGATAGAAAGCCCAGAGATAAACCCACACACCTACGGTCAATTAATCTATGACAAAGGAGGCAAGGATATACCATGGAGAAAGACAGCCTCTTCAATAAGTGGTGCTGGGAAAACTGGACAGCTACATGTAAAAGAATGAAATTAGAACACTCCCTAACACCATACACAAAAATAAACTCAAAATGGATTAGAGACCTAAATGTAAGACCCGACACGATTAAACTCTTAGAGGAAAACATAGGAAGAACACTCTTTGACATAAAACACAGCAAGATATTTTTTGATCCACCTCCTAGAGTAATGGAAATAAAAACAAAAATAAACAAATGGGACCCAATGAAACTTCAAAGCTTTTGCAAAGTAAAGGAAACTACAAACAAGACGAAAAGACAACCCTCAGAATGGGAGAAGAATATTTGCAAATAAATCAACGGACAAAGGATTAATCTCCCAAATATATAAACAGCTCATGCAGCTCAATATTAAAAAAACAAACAACCCAGTCAAAAAATGGGAAGAAGACCTAAATAGATATTTCTCCAAAGACATGCAGATGGCCAAGAAGTACATGAAAAGCTGCTCAACATCACTAATTATTAGAGAAATGCAAATCAAAACTACAATGAGGTATCACCTCACACCAGTTAGAATGGGCATCATCAGAAAATCTACAAACAAGAAATGCTGGAGAGGGTGTGGAGATAAGGGAACCCTCTTGCACTGTTAGTGGGAATGTAAGTTGATACAGCCACTATGGAGAACAGTATGGAGGTTCCTTAAAAAGCTAAAAATAGAATTACCATATGACCCAGCAATCGCACTACTGGGCATATATCCAGAGAAAACCATAATTCAAAAAGACACATGCACCCCAATGTTCATTGCAGCACTATTTACAATAGCCAGGTCATGGAAGCAACCTAAATGCCCATCAGCAGATGAATGGATAAAGAAGATGTGGTACATATCTACAATGGAATATTACTCAGCCATGAAAAGGAATGAAATTGGGTCATTTGCAGAGATATGGTTGGGTCCAGAGATTGTCACACAGAGTGTAGTAAGTCAGAAAGAGAAAAACAAATATTGTATATTAATGCATATACGTGGAACCTAGAAAAATGGTACAGATGAGCTGGTTTGAAGGGCAGAAATAGAGACACAGATGTAGAGAACAAACATATGGACACCAAGAGGGGAAAGGAGCTGGGAGTCGGGGGTCGTGGTGGCATGAATTGGGAGATTAGGGTTGACACATATACACTAGTATGTATAAAATGGGTAACTAATAAGATCCTGCTGTATAAAAAATAAATAAAATAAAATTCAAAAATTAAAAATAACCAAATGGTGCTTAGGAGAACTGAATATCTGCATGCAGAGGAATGGAATCAAACCCCTACCTCACATCATATATAAAAAATTAACACAAAATGGAACAAAGACCTAAATGTGAGAGCTAAAACTATAAAACTCTTAGGAGAAAACATAAGGGTAAATTTTCATGACGTTGGCAATGGTTTTTTTTTTTTTTTGGCAATGGTTTCTTAGACATGACACCAAAAGCATAGCAACAAAAGGAAAAAACAGATAAATTGGATTTCATCAAAATTTTAAATATTTTGTGCATCAAAGAGAGTATCTGTCAAGAATGAAAATACAGCTGGCAGAATGGAACAAGATATTTGAAAATCATAAATCTGATAAGGGTCTAGTATCCAGAATATATAAAGAACTGCTGCAACTCAACAACAAAAAAGACAAATAACCCAATTTAAAAATGGACTGGGGCTTCCCTGGTGGCGCAGTGGTTGGGAGTCCGCCTGCCAATGCCGGGGACACGGGTTCGTGCCCCGGTCCGGGAAGATCCCACATGCCGCGGAGAGGCTGGGCCCGTGAGCCACGGCCGATGGGCCTGTGCGTCCGGAGCCTGTGCTCCGCAACGGTAGAGGCCACAACAGTAAAAGGCCCGCATACCGCAAAAAAAAAAAAAAAAGTAAATAAAAACGGACTGAATAGTCATTTCTCCGTATAAGATATATAAAGGGCCAAACAAGCACAGCAAAAGATGCTTAACATCATTAGTCATTAGGGAAATGCAAATCGAACTGTAATTAGATACCACTTCACATTCACTAGGATGGCTATAATCAAAAGAGGGAAAATAAGTATTGGCAAGGATATGAAGAAATTGGAAGCCTCATATATTGCTGATGGAAATGCAAAATTGTACAGCCACTGTGGAAAACAGTTTGGAGGTTCATCAACATGTTAAACATATAATTACCAGGCTTCCCTGGTGGCGCAGTGCTTGAGAGTCCACCTGCCGATGCAGGGGACACGGGTTCATGCCCCGGTCCGGGAACATCCCACATGCCGCGGAGCGGCTGAGCCCATGAGCCATGGCCGCTGAGCCTGCACGTCCGGAGCCTGTGCTCCACGACAGGAGAGGCCACAGCAGTGAGAGGCCCGCGTACCGCAAAAAAAAAATTAAAAAAACATATAATTACCATATGATCCAGCAATTCTACTGGTAGTATACACCTAAAATAATTAAAAACAAGTTCTCAAACAAAAACTTGTATAAGAATTTTCATAGTAGCACTATTTATATTAGCCTAAAGGTGAAAACAACACAAATGTTCATCAAGAGATGAACGAATAAACAAAATGGCATATCCATACAATGGAATATTATTCAACCATAAAAAATGAAGTACTGAGAATTCCCTGGACATCCAGTGGTTAGGTCTCAGCACTTTCACTGCTTTGGCCTGGGGTTCAATCCCTGGTCGGAGAACTAAGATCCCACAAGCCATGTAGTGTAGCCAAAAAAATGAAGTACTGATACATGATACAACATAAATGAATCTTGAAGACCTTATGCTAAATGGAAGAAGCTAGACATAAAAGACCACATACTGTATGATTTCATTAATTGAAATATCCAAAATATCCAAATCCATTGAGACAGATAGCAGATTTTTGGTTGCAGGGACTAGAGGGATGGGGGAGTGGAGAGTGAATGCTTTAATGGGTATGGGTTTCCATTTGGGATGACGAAAATATTCTGCAACTAGAGAGTGGTGATGGTCGCACAACATCACGAATGTACTTAATGCCACTGAATGGCACACTTTAAAAACTGTTAAAATGGTAAATTTGATGTTTTATGTATTTTGCCACAATTTAAAACTTAAATGAGGAAGATAAAATGATAGAGACACGTCAAAAAGACACAGAAACCGCTTGATGTACCTCCCCCTGGCCTATCTGGGACAATTCGGCTATCAAAATAAGTAGTAATAGAAATAGATTATAGGCCATTGAATAAAAAAGAAATCTATGAGTCAAAGAAATATAGGAATCCAAATGGGGAAAGAGAAAACTTTTCTTTACAGTAATCTTACTTAATAGAACTAATGCCAACTAATCTTAATAGAAGGAATGATAGAATTTTAAAAATCACCATTTGGTACCCATCATAGTAATAATTAATTCAGTCACAAAACATCAATGGATAATACTGGTAAAAGTGTATGCAGATCAATGGAACAGAATAGAGAGCCCAGACACTTATGGTCAATTAGTCTACATCAAAAGAGGCAAGAATATACAATGCAGAAAAGACAGCCTCTTCAATAAGTGGTGCTGGGAAAACTAGACAGCTTCATGTAAAAGAATGAAATTAGAACACTTTTTCACACCATATACAAAAATAAACTCAAAATGGATTAAAGATGCCATGGAGCAACTAAGCCCTTGTGCCCCAACTACTGAACCTGCACTCTAGAGATCCCACGATCCACAACTACTGAGCCCATGTGCCACAACTACTGATGCCTGCGCACCTAGAGCCCGCGCTCCACAACAAGAAAAGCCACCGCAATGAGAAGCCCATGCACCTCAACAAAGAGTAGCTCCCACTCACCGCAACTAGAGAAAGCCCGTGCGCAGCAACAAAGACCCAACACAGCCAAAAGACAGATAAATAAATAAATTTATTTAAAAATTTTTAAATTTTTTTAATGGATTAAAGGCCTAAATGTAAGACATGAAACCATAAAACTCCTAGAAGAAATCATAGGCAGAACATTCTTTGGCATAAATCATAGCGATACTTTTTTAGATCTGTCTCCTAAGGCAAAGGAAATAAAAGCAAAATAAGCAAATGGGGCCTAATTAAACTTAAAAGCTTTTGCACAGCAAAGGAAACCATCAACAAAATGAAAAAACCTACTGAATGGGAGAAATATATGCAAATGATATGATCGATAAGAGGTTAATACCCAAAATATATAAACAGCTCATACAAATCAATATCAAAACACAAACAAACAACCCGGTTAAAAAATGGGCAGAAGACATGAATAGACATTTTTCCAAACAGGAAATGCAGGTGGCCGACAGGCACATGAAAAGATTCTCAACATCACTAATCATCAGAGAAATGCAAATCAAAGCCACAATGAGATATCATCCTACACCTGTCAGAATGGCTATTATCAAAAAGAACACAAATAATAAATGTTGGTGAGGATGTGGAGAAAAGGGAACCCTTGTACACTGTTGGTGGGAATGTAACTTGGTGAAGCCACTGTGGGAAACAGTATTCAGGTTCCTCGAAAAACTAAACATAGAACTGCCATATGACCGAGCAATTCCACTCCTCGGTATATCTAAAGAAAATGAAAACACTAATTCAAAAAGATACATGTACCCCAATGTTATAGCAGCATTATTTACAACAGCCAAGATATGGAAGCAACCTAAGTGTCCATTAACAGATGAACAGATAAAGAAGGTGTGGTACATATATACAATGTAATACTACTCAGCCATAAAAAAGTAACAAAATTTTGCCATTTGCAACAACATGGATGGACCTGGAGGGTATTATGCTTAGTGATATAAGGCAGATAGAGAAAGACAAATACTGTATGTTATCACTCACATGTGGAATCTAAAAAATAAAACAAACCAGTGACTATAACAAAAAAGAAACAGACCCACAAACATGGAGAACAAACTAGTGGTTACCCGTGGGGAGAGGGAAGGAGGGAGGAACAAAATAGGGGTAGGGGATTAAGAGGTAAAAACTATGTATAAAATAGATAGGCTACAGGATATATTGTACAGCACAGGGAATACAGCCAATATTTTATAAATGGAGTATAATCTTTAAAAACTGTGAGTCACTATGTTGTATACCTAAAACTTATATAACACTGTAAATCAATGATACCTCAATAAATAAAATTTTTAAATAGCTAACAAAAGTTTGATGAGGAAAGAAATATATTCATAGTCTCAATGTAACTCCCCAAAAAATACTTAATTAGAAAAAGAAAGTTAATAACTTTGTAATAGAAAAACCAGACAGACACCACCTTTATCAAATGATCAAAGTTAACATCACTAGTAATAAGACAAACCGAAATCATGTGCCACCCGATAAGATGCAGTGAGACCACAGCATCTCTGTCATCTGTTAAGTGTATGAACTTGACTAAATAACTTCACCTCTTTTCCTCCATCTGAAAAAGGAAGGAAGCAGACAAGATAATATCTAATTTCCATTCCAGCTCTAAATTCCTACTATTCTAATACCTATTGAACTAATCTAAATATATGGCATCATGTTCAGAACTTGGCAAGAAGAGATAAAAACTCTTCTCTCAATTTAAGTGGCTGATGTTCTTATATAAGCAAGTCAGGCGTAAAGCGCACAAAATGACATATATAGTAAAACTTATGACCTTGGACTGATTTCATAGGCAGTACCAGAGAAGTCAAAATTTGAGAGTTTTTTAAAGCAATAACATTCATTCCTTATTTGAACGTGAGTTCAAAGTAGGATTAGGAAAGCAATTATATGTAAATGAGTGCTTATATAAATAAGTGCTTGAAAGAGTTTTTACCTTAAGAAAGTTGAACATACCTCCTGCCACTTCACGAATACCATCCAGGAGCCTAGCAAAGGCTCTGAAGGGTAGAAAAAGCTGCAGGCCTTTCAGGCATGGCACTCACACAAGCCCAATCACTGAGAGCATCTTCAATATAAGACAGAAATCTCTGTTTGGCCAGAAGTCAGTGCTTTCGGAGAGGTAAGATTAATGCCATTTAGTTAAGCAGGAGAGAATGGTTTTGCAAAACAACTCAGGCCCTCACAAGGCAATTCAAATTATCAGCAACCTCATAAATAAATACAGTCGTATCAATATTCAACTGGCAAACCATCAAAAAGGGATGTCTGAACTGATCTTATTATACTGTTTGGCTTCGGCTCTCAGCTTTATGCAAACAGAAACACATTAATTGGTTAATTAGTAATCTTTTAAGGATGGAAGAGACAATTTGCTATAATTATTTTTACTAAATTTTTATCATCCCTTCAATATACAGAAACAACTATATAAATTCAAACTATGAGTTACTAATGGTTCTGATAAAGAAAATGAGTTACTAGCTCATGTTGGCTTTTTTTTTTAATTACTCTTCCTTCCTACAGTAAAAACATATCTAATTATTGTACCCTTGAATCAGTTGGGCCTCGTTCCTCTCCCTCATCACCTATAACCAGTTATTTAAGTCATAAAATCCTGCCACCACTTCTTTTTCCAATGTCTCTAGACTCCAATCCTCCACTCTCAAGGCTGCCATTCTAGGCCAGCACCTCAACAGGCCATGCTTGGTTCAGCACAACAGACACAGAGCATCTACTATGGCTCACGGTGTCTTTCAAAACCTACAAGTCACCTCACTACTATTACTATTGAACAACTCAATTTCGTTTCTTTTTATGGCTGAGTAATATTCCATTGCATATATGTGCCACATCTTCTTTATCCCTTCACCTAGAGTCTGTCATACACAGTGAAGTAAGTCAGAAAGAGAAAAACAAATACCGTATGCTAACACATATATATGGACTCTAAAAACAAAAAATTGGTTCTGAAGAACCTACGGGCAGGACAGGAATAAAGACACAGATGTAGAGAATGGACTTGAGGAGACGGGGAGGGGGAAGGGTAAGCTGGGACGAAGTGATAGAGTGGCATGGACATATACACACTACCAAATGTAAAATAGATAGCTAGTGGGAAGCAGCCGCATAGCACAGGGAGATCAGCTCCGTGCTTTGTGACCACCTAGAGGGGTGGCATAGGGAGGGTGGGAGGAAGGGAGATGCAAGAGGGAGGAGATATGGGGATATATGTGTACATATAACTGATTCACTTTGTTATACAGCTGAAACTAACACAATATTGTAAAGAAATTACACTCCAATAAAGATGTAAAAGAAAAAAAACACCTACTAATCAATCTGATGTGATAACTATCTCTCCATCTTTGTATCACTGCAAGTCTGACCCAAATTCTTTCTACCTGAGAGGTTTTTTCTAACCAGGCTCATGAGACAGGAGCAAGACCCGAGGTCCTCTCCTACAGATCTTCTTCAAGTTTCCACTGGTTCGTTGTTTGACACTACTTTGGTACACACAGTCCTAACCCACCTATCTGTACCTCAATCCAGCCCACATTCTTCCATATTCCATTCTTCCCTTAGAAACGATTCTATTAAACTACTAGCTAAGGAATTTCCTGACAGTCCAGTGGTTAAGACTCCAAGCTTCCACTGCAGGGAGCACGGGTCCAATTCCTGGTTGGGGAACTAAGATCCCGCATGCACCACAGCCAAAAAGAAAATTTTTAATTTAAAAAAAAAAAAAAAAACAGGACTTCCCCAGTGTCACAGTGGTTGAGAATTGCCTGCCAATACAGGGGACACGGGTTCGAGCCCTGGTCCAGGAAAATCCCACATGCCGCAGAGCAACTAAGCCCGTGCACCACAACTACTGAGCCTACACTCTAGAGCCCGCGAGCCACAACTACTGAGCCCGTGTGCCACAACTACCGAGCCCGTGTGCCACAACTACCGAAGCCCGTGCGCCTGGAGCCCGTGCTTCGCAACAAGAGAAGTCACTGCAATGAGAAGCCCGCACACCGCAACAGAGTAGCCCCCGCTCACCACAACTGGAGATAGCCCAGGGGCAGCAACAAAGACCCAATGCAGCCAAAAATAAATATAAATAAATAAATAAATTTTTAAAAAAAACAAAACTACTAGCTAAGACTCACGTAACCCATATCTTTAGCACTTCCTGCACTAATTACTCCTGGGTCTCGTGTGCTAGCCCCTTCCTCTGCTGCCCCTCTAAAAGATGAAGTACTCTAGACTCAGCGTTCTTCTCCTTTCTACAGTCATTCCATCTACGGATGATCTCATCCAGGCCCATAAATAGCTTTATACTGACAACTCCCAAATTTATATCTTCAGCCTTGATCTCTGCGGAGCTCCTGACTCAAATAGCCAACTGTGCACTCAGAATTTTTCCTGGGAAATCAAATATAGCATGTCCAAAGGCTTACCCCATCTCAGTAAATGGTTAGCACCATCTGTCTAATTATTCGACTCAAAAACTTTGGACTCATTCTTTCCCCTTCCATTCCTTTCCTCCCATCATCCAATGCAACAATATGTATCTCTGTCTCTCTGACATATATCCCAAATCCAACCTCTGGAACCATCTCTATCACTGCCACCCTAGTTCATGTCATTATTATTTCTCATCTGAATTATTGCCATAGACTCCCAACTGGTAATGAGATTCTCTCATTCATCCAGACATTCATTTAGAATGACAGACCTCATCAAAGAAGAAAAGAAGTTTAGTTTAGCTCGACATGATGTACATTTAACGAAACTATTGCTGTTGGAAGTAACCACCTTGTTTCTTCCTTTCCTCATTCTCTCTCTGTACCTTCCTCTATGTGAATCTCCCTCCCTGCTCTAACTCCTTTTCCTTCTCTCTCTCTCCTCTCAATATCTTCTTTCTCTCTTCCTCTCCCTCTTGTTTTACTGAACAACTAGGCACACAGTATAGTGGAAAATGCTAGTGTTAGACTTAGAAGGGTCTCTTCCTATGGTCTCTCATGGTGAAGGAGGGTAATTATGACATAGTCAGTTTATATTTCTGGCCCTCAACAGTTAAATAAAGAGATTATACCGATGGTCTCTGAGGTCCCTTAAATTTCTAGAAATCTGTTCTCAGGTTATTTATTGAGTAAAGAGCTATGTTCCCTGTTCTTAAAAGTAGGTGGATTCAATATTTTTTATTGCCCTGAGGGGAAAAAAGCAAATTCGTTTTTTAACAAGGCCTTCAATTGAGCCTTTCCTATCAGGGGTCATTGTCTCTCAATAGAAAAAAACGCACCTCTCCCTTAGTATAGTCTAAATGTTCTATATCTCTGTAGTTATTTCTGTCTTTGGGCCCTCCTTGGGACAAGTAGATTCCAAGGAGAGGCCAGTAGCCCACTTTATATGAAGGCTATCATTTATTAGGCACTTACTGTGTTCCAGGCTCTGTGCTAGGCCTTTTTTAAATCTAATCCTCAACACAAGTCTACGTGAGGCAAGTATTACATTATCACTCCTCTTTTACAAAATAAGAAACTAAGGTGTGAAGAGGTTAAGAAATTTGTCTAAGGGCACACAGCTAACAGATGGTGGAGCCAAAATTTGGACCCAGGTCTATCTGCCTTGAAAGTCTATGCTCTGAAAGATTACACTATATACCTCCCTCCTGAAATGCTGGACCTCTGCAGCCTATCTTGGAGGTCTCTGTGTACGCTTGAACTGACAAAACCTGTGACCTCTGATGTCCTGGGGGCCACATTCTAGCCTGTACCTGAACCAACAGGGTCAACTCCATTACAAGGGTTTTAAGAGCAGAGACTCAATTTCTTATGGTATTGGTCCCGGCCACATGGATACTCAATAAATGCTCTTGACTGAGGAAGCCCATGGTGAAAAGCACTGACACAGCTAGGATGGCCTAATGCAAGTTCTGGTGATGCAGAGTAAAAGGTTAAGATGAAGGAGAGATTGTGCTAGGACTAGAGATATGATCAGGTTTCCCATAAAGTCCAATTTCCATGACTTCATTATCATTTGCAGAAAATAGAGAGGGCAGGACTTCCTGGTGGTCCAGTGGGTAAGACTCCATGCTCCCAAAGCTGGGGACCTGGGTTCGATCCCTGGTCTGGGAACTAGATCCTTCATGCATGCCACAACTAAGAGTCCACATGCCACAACTAAGAAGTCCATATGCTGCAACTAAAAAAAAAAAGAAAAAGAAAATAGGGAGAGCTATTGATATCCCTGGAGAATTGCTTTAGAAAATGGCTGAAAAATTGGTTTAATTAAGACTCTAGGTATTTAAGTGGAATATCAGGTCAGCACATTTGTGGAAGAATTTCCTTTTTTAAGATGCTTCCGAAGATCTTCAGAAGTGGGATTGAATTTGCATGACCACCTCCTAAGCAACATCAGAGCAGACTCAGCTCTCAGGGAGTCTTTTGTACCTGAGGAATTTATGGATTTCCTGGCCAAGAGGACCAATTGGCAGAGTCTCTAAAACTCTGCCTCCATCCCTACCCCGATCTCTAAGAGAACTGTGTTTGGTAGATAACCCCCCTTCCTGAAACAGGAGGTTAATGAGGCCCCTAGATGTCTTCCTGGGTCACTGGTTTGGTGCTAATAAAAAAGGTGAAATTCTGTAGCACTGTTTGGTGCCATTCAAATGTCCTCAACCCATCCTTGGGATTGGTTGTCTAAATCTCCTTAAAACCAAGAGTATTAGAAGGACAGAAAGATCTAGACTACCCCTCGGGATGTTCCTCACTTAGGGAACTGTAACATGGGCGAGGAAACAGAGTGAAAAGGATCAGTAGGTAGGCATAAGGTCATGAAGTTGGTGGGCAGGAACTCCCAGGGGAGGCCAACCAGCTCCAAAACAAAGATCAGCACTGACACTAGCAGGACAGACATTTGAAAGGGTGAGAGTCTCCACAGAGACTATGGGCATCAACCAGGACCAGGCCAAAGAAAGGGAGAGAGCTTGGAAAGTAGAAGAGAGACGAAAAGGTTGAGGTCCTAATGATTCTGCCTGGTAAGTGTTCAGGCTTAAAATTATTTGTGACCATCACCCTCACCTTAGTTTTCCAAGCCTCTCCCCTCAGACTGATGTAACCTGGAAAAAGAGAGTTAAAAAAACATTGTCAAGGGACCTCCCTGGTGGTCCAGTGGTTAAGAATCTGCCTTCCAATGCAGAGGACATGGGTTCGATCCCTGCTGGGGGAACTAAGATCCAACATGCCACGGGGCAACTGAGCCCGCGTGCCGCAAATATGGAGCCCGCGTGCCACAACTAGAGAGAAGCCCGCACGCCGCAACAAAATATCCCGCATGCCTCAACTAAGACCCAACGCAGCCAAAAATAAATAAATAATTTTTTTTTTTTTAAGTATCAAAAGAGTCAGACTGGAGTCAGACTGGAGTCAGACTGATAATCCAGGCAGTCTGTGTTTAAAAAAAAAAAAATTATCAAGTATCAGTACCATATCTGCAGATGAAATACTGATTCTGGATATTTCTTCCTTTTCTTATACTTCCTTGGTAAGAATATTTTTCCAGCCTATCTAAGAAATGGCACTAATTGAGCCTATTTCTGATTTATTTTATCTAGTCAACGGCAACACACAACTAAAATAAAAGAACTCAGCCAAAAAAAAAAGCAATGACAACAGACATGAAATTCAGGTAAACATAGTTTTTCTCGTTACTCAGGAAAGGTAATATTATTGACTCTACCCACCAAAAGAACATTAAGCACTTTATCCATCCCACAGAACTCTCATTTTTTCTTCTGCCTTCTTTTCAAAACGAATTTTTAAATTCCAATTTTCTTGAAAGTATATCAAGACGTGACATTCTAAGCAATCACTGAGAAGTGTAAGGGAGAGTATAATAGCTGTAATTAACTCTGTTTACATACCAGACAGACTTACATTTCACTATAAATATTCCACACGAAAAATCTTTGAAAGAGGACCAATTATGCTGAGAGGTTTAACTACATGGCATTTGTCAAAAGAGAAAAAAATATGCCTCAGTTCCTATCTGAAAAAAATATTTCCTGGGATAATATAAGATGGTACACTTACCAAAGGAAAAAAAAATGAGGAGGAGGTTTGAGCTAAATGATAAAGTGCATCTACTGTAAGCTGTGGGCCTCTGCCCCTGCACCCCTGTCCTATCAAGAAACACAGAGCACATACAAGAGGATACTGGTTCCTATCATCTTAATTCCAACACTAGCGCTGGTCCCTGAGGGAATCTCAGCCGAAACAGAAAAGCTCCCTAATGTCCTTATGGGGTGGCTGTGAGAAAATAAAATACCACCACCACAGGGGGAAAAAAAAAAAAAGGTGCAATGGACAAGAACAGACATTTCACAGAACAAATGCAAAGGGTCCATTTGTTGGGAAACGTGCTCAGCTCTTACTAATCAAGGAAATACAAATTAAAACAACTAAGTCATTCCTCTTCATCCACCACATGGGTAAAAATTAACAAGATTGATAATATATACAGAGTTGTCAAGGATATGGGAAAAATGAATCCTCTCATACACTGATGATGGGAATGAAAATCAGTATTCTTTTAGGAAAGCAATTTGGCAACATCTGTCAATGTGAAAAATACACATAAAATTCTACCCAGAAATTTCACCAGTAAGCCTCTCTTCTGGAGAAATGCTTGCATCTGTGCACAAAGAAGCATAAACAAGGATATTCACTGCAGTACTGTTTATAGTAGAGAACGCTAAATGTCCACCTAAGGGAGAATGACACTACATTTTAAAAGAATTTAGGTTATCTATTTATATTCTCTAAGACATATCGCTAAGTGACAGGACAATGTTTATAATATCCCATTTACTTAAAAAAACCATACGCACTTGAATACATACATATACTTGGGTATAAAAGGTTTACACACTAAAAAAAAAACAGTGGCTACCTCTGGGGAGGGGAGTAAAAATCAGAAGGGATGAGAAGTTAGGATGTATCATTTTACTCTATATTCTTTTAGACTGTTTGAACATTTTGGAACCAGGATAAAAGGAAGTGGGGCACATTCTTAAGGGAAATGTTCTGTCGTATTACCCAATTTCCTCATTCATTCTGGCCTCTGGAATATCTCACAGTTTTGCCTAATGTCTGCTGCTCACAAACACTTCATGTAGTCCACAAATTGTATGCTCTCTCTCCTAGTCGACACCAGAGTCTGTGGGTCCATGTGGGCAACCATCACCAGCCTTGCCTCACGGGGGCGGGAGCCTCATTACTCACCAAATGCAAAGTCACGGCAGCATCATATAGAAAGAGGAGACCTTGACCCTGTGTTCTGTTTATGCCATTTATTTTGTCCTCTTTGAGGATTTTGCAGAGGGAACCATGATTCTGTATAAATGGGTAGTGTTCAACGACAGGTCTATATTTGGTGGTAAGTTAAATGACATTGCTTTCAGAACTTAGTGTGTGGGCTGTGAAAGATGTGAGTTTATGAGAATGTTCTCATAACCAAATGGGAAATAGAAATGATAAAATAAACCAAATTGCTGCTAGTAGAGATCACTATGGTAATCTGCCCTTAGTCTCTCTGCCTCACAGGAATGAGCCATTAATTTCCCCTCTGGAATTCCTCAGGATAATCAGTTTCAAATCCATAAGAGTTCTTTTCCTCTCACTTCTATTGCCATGTTGCTTTTGTAGCTCTTGGAGGCATTTTACTGACAATGCTTTAAATGCCTAGAGAAGTGTCAGCCTCCTGGTTCACCCCACCCAGTATTCTGTTAATACTGTGGCCTCTTAATAAATTTTTTAAAATAATAAATACACGTGATAACTATTTCTGAGCTACTGTTCAATCAGCCAGATTTCCCTAAATATTAACTCTTCTACTAAGAAAATATGATTAAAATCCTTATTATTTTCAAAAACCTGGATATATGTCATGGAAACAAGAACTATTGCAATCATATATGTGGGGATTTTATCTCAGCATTAAGGGTACCATCAGTGTTAGCACCTCCTTTTATGAGGAGAAAACAGAGATGGGCAAAGGCTTAGGTTCCCGGAAATTACAGCAAAATCTGAACCTGGAAATATTAGCAGGTTCATTTTCCCCCTTCCTATGTACAAAACTGATGCCCACACATGGCTCTAGTATATTCCCATAGTAATCACCACAGACAGTCCACAGGCTCAAGCCCGTCCCGGCACTAATGCTCACCAAAATATTCATTGGGTGTTGGCAAAGTATAGCAAATGGCCCAGGCAAGGAAGAATATAGAACTCTAGGCCTTTCACCTTTGTTTCCCCTCCTGGACCCAAGCCTTTTCAGGACCGGACATTGGAGGTGAGTGCATGAATGTAAAGGCAAAGAGAAATATCCCTTTCTCCACATTTAATGCTAACAGATGGTTTGTTTTCCTAGTCTACCCCATCAACAGCTAAACTGTGCCCTGCCCAAGAGGCACCTAGGAGGAGGATGAGAGTCCCATGTCATGTTTACCCAGGCTGCTCAGGCTACAGTGATTCTAGTGAAACAGGATCCAGTTTGCCTTGTGCAGTTTTATGCCTGACTCATTTACACAGGCCACTCCGTGCGGTATGTTATTGTAAGTAACGCACCCACACGCCACAGGTTTTAATGCATCCCCGAAAGTAAATTACTGTCAGTGATAAGTTATATGACATTCCAGACCAAATCAGTCAGTTATTCATCTAAAGACCAGCAAACTCAGCTTCTACTGAACTGTGAAGGTAAGGGAAAAGCATCAAACGATTACATAGACGTTCTACAACGAGGGCTTGGCAAATGACTATATTGAAATCCTTTCCTCAGCATGGCTGAGCTGTGAAAGGCCTGGAGAGGTCATTCAGTGCACCTCCTGCCTCAGCCCGCTGCAGACTCCAGGGATCCATTAGCATAGTCCAACAGAAGGGAAAAGATATATACCAAGAAGATGCATGTCTTGTTACACGTTTGACAGCTACATATTTCCCAGGGCTACTCCACTGGAAGTAGAACAAGGTGTCAAGAATAACTTAGGAGAAGTTGAGAAAAAAGTCCTAGGGATATGTAAGAAAGTTGGCTATGACATGAATAAATGAAGCAGGAAAAAGACAGAAGGGCGGCCCTCAGTGAGCTCAGATCACACCTCACCTGCCCAGCACAGGCTACTCACCAGCTGATTCCAATGCAGTAGCTGGCAGATGAAGGAGAAAACAGGACTTGGGAGCTTTTTTCCTATTTTCCATACTTCTAATTGTTCTTAAGCCACACTCCCTAGATGGCTTAAACATTAATAGGCTGAAGCCATGCTCTAGCATTACACTGGGCTAATTATGCTCTTTGGGTTGGAAAGGACAGAAATAACTTCACTTAGGCTACCTCAAGACGTGAGGGTTCACTGTTCAGTTACACAGGGTAACATGCAGCTCCTCCTTTCTCTACCTATCTGCTCCCACTCTCACCCCTAAGCCCCAAACCAACTGGCTGATCCTCTCCATGTTTCTCAGATCAAACTACAGAGTCTGTTTCCCATTGTAATTACTTAACTCGTATTGGTCAGAAGCTTTTCCTGTCAGCCTCCTTACAAGCTACTCACCAGCCTATGAATTGGCTGCGCTTGGGTCAGGTGTCTACGTCTGGTCCAATCATCAGGTGCCCATTGCACAAGATAAGGCAGCTTCTTTAGCCAGGGGCTATGGACCAAAGCACCTTTCTCCAGAAAAGAACTGGGGGCTGGGGGGGGGGGGCATGTATCAAGCACATGTCTTTGTCAAACTGCCACCAAAAGCTTAAGCCTAAGTAAACCACTGATTTGACGGCAGGATCTTGAAAGGAGCAGGACAAGCTTCATGGGCTTATGCACAGGTGCACAGGGTCCCTGTGCTTACAAGAGCCCACACTTAGCTTAATGCTCCATTGTGGCTGTGTTGACATTCTTAATAATTTTTGAATAGGGGGCCCTACATTTTCATTTTGCATGGGGCCTTGCAAATTATATAGCTCTATATTATATTCCTCTATAGGAGTTTTTAATATGTTATAAAATGTGAAGGGAGTTCCACAGAACTAAGTAATTTTGGATCCAAAGATTCTTCAGATCATTCACTCATAATACTCATTTGACAAACAAGAAAACTGAGGTCAAAGAAAGGCTGACAGGGCTTCCCTGCTGGCACAGTGGTTGAGAGTCCGCCTGCCGATGCAGGGGACGCAGGTTCGTGCCCCGGTCCGGGAAGATTCCACATGCCGCGGAGCGGCTGGGCCCGTAAGCCATGGCCGCTGAGCCTGTGCATCCGGAGCCTGTGCTCCGCAACGGGAGAGGCCACAACAGTAACAGTGAGAGGCCCGCGTACCGCAAAAAAAAAAAAAGAAAGGCTGACTGGCTTAGTCAAGACCTCACAGTGAGCACTGGCAATGTCGAACTGGAAACAGATTCTTATCAGAGAGGCCAATCTTCTCATTACTCCATGTGGCAGGCTTCCTAGCAGAGAGGACTGCCTGATACTTGGTCTATTTTGCCAAAATATTTGGTAAACCACTTAGAAATCTCATTTTATGAGGATGATATAAAAGCACAAGTGTAGATCTTTCCTTGTTCAATCTTACCTCCTATTTCCTCACCTATGACCTCCTCAGAACAGATTCCACTGACAATCCCCAGAATCTAAAATGAAAGCTGGGTAGAGGAATATAAACTAATAGAAACACCTGGAGGATTATTTGGTAATAGATATAAGAATTACAGTGTTCACACCCCTCACTCCACAATTCCATTTCTACATATAGTCTCACATATTGCACAAATATTATTGCATGCCAAAGACTATTCATTGTGGTGTTGCTTATAATAGATGATATAAATAGAATATAAAAGATTGGCCACAACCTAAATATTCATCAACAGGAGACTAGTTTAAAGTAATATATAGATAGATATAGATGATACTATGTTCATGCAACAAAATATTATGTAGCTCTTAGGAAAAAAGAAGTTAATTTACAGTTACTAATATGGGACAATTTCTAACATATTGTTCCATGAAAAAGCAAGGTACAAAACACTATACAGCATGCTTCTCTTTCTGGAAGGAAAGGACACAGGAGTCCCCCCCATATCTGTGGGAGATAAGTTCCAAGACCCCCCAGTGATGCCTGAAACCACAGATACTACAAAACCCTTTATATACTATATTTTTTCTTATATATTCACACCATGCATACCATGGGTATGTATGTATAGAAACCATGATAAAGTTTAATTTATAAATTAGGCACAGTAAGAGATTAACAATAGCTAGTAATAAAATAGAATAATTATAACAATATATTGAAATAAGTTATGTGAATGTGGTCCCCCCCCTTCTTTCTCTCTCTCTCAAAATATATTATTGCACAAGTGTAATACCTTTTCCATCTCAACTAAGCACTTAGTTACGCGTGACCATAACTTTTGCAGTTTGAGGCAGGACAGTAAAACTTGCATGAATTTCTTTTTCCCTCTTCACAATTTCAAAATACAAGATTCGTTCTTACCTAGATCTTAGCAAACTCAGCATCCAGTTTTTTTTTCCTTTCCTTATTAAGTCAAGAGCTTTCACCTTTTCACTTAAAGGAAGCGCTTTATGGCAGATCCGAGTTGCCAGCATCACTACCCTTGCACGTTGGGGCCATTATTAAGTAAAATAAGAGCGACTTGAGCACTGCGATCCAGCGACAGTCATCTGATAATCAAGACGGCCACTACGGCGGGATACGATGATTCACATCCCAGGTGGGACAGAGCGGGACAGGGAGAGATTTTATCACGGTACTCAGAACAGCACACAATTTAAAACTTATGAACTCTTTATTTCTGAAATTTTCCATTTAATATTTTCGGACCTCAGTTGACCTCAGGGAACTAAACGCAGAAAGCAAAACCATGGATAAGGGAGGAACCACTGTATTTAATTATATATCCCATAATTACACACACACATGTGTTGGGGTATTTGTACATGCACAGAATTTGTCTAGAAGTACATACAAAAAAGAATGACTGCCTCCGAGGAAGGGACATGAGGGACTCAGGGATAGCAATGTGGAGGAGATTTTTATTCTATGCCTTTTGTTCCCTTAAAATTTGTACTGGGACTTCCCTGGTGGCGCAGTGGTTAAGAATCCACCTGCAAATGCGGGGGACACGGGTTCGAGCCCTGGTCCAGGAAGATCCCACATGCCGCGGAGCAACTAAGCCCGTGCGCCACAACTACTGAACCTGTGCTCTAGGGCCCACGAGCCACAGCTACTGAAGCCCGTGTGCCTAGAGACCATGCTCCACAACAAGAGAAGCCACTGCAATGAGAAGCCCGTGCACCGCAATGAAGAGTAGCCCCCGCTCGCTGCAACTAGAGAAAGCCTGCACGCAGCAACAAAGACCCAACGCAGCCAAAATAAATAAATATTTTTTTTAAAATGTGTACTATGTGCATATCTTTTCAAAAACTAATCAGTTATAAATTAGGAGGTTGGGATTAACCCATACACACTATTATATATAAAACAGATAACCAACAATGATCTACTGTATAGGACAGGGAACTATACTCAATTTTTTGTAATAACCTGTAAGGGAAAAGAATCTGAGACAGAATATATATATATTTTTTTTTCAGTTATTATATATAACTCAGTCACTGTGCTGTACACCTGAAACTAACACAACATTGTAAATCAACTATATTTCAATAAAATAAAATAAAATAATTAAATTAAATGAGTGTCTGAAAGAGGACCCCAGGACACTGCCAGTATTGTATCATATCTATAATAGTGAAAAACATACTACTGTTGTCTTTTTTACTAAGACTTTTTCTAGGATCTTGTATTGAACTTATAGACAAAGGAAATTATAAGTAGTTACATTAGGCTGAAAAAAAATTCTCTCTTTTCCCCTCCTCTACTCTATATAAAAAAGAAAAATCTGAAAACCTGCTTAATCCATTGCTTGTTTAGTCATTGGCACAGCTGTGTGAAATGGCAGAGAAAATGAGAAATGTTACAACTCTTCCTTTGGAAACTTGCCAAGATCATCTCCAAAGTTCCTTCAGACATTACCCACTTATGTTTTTCCAGTGCACCTACCATCAGTGCTGCTAAGCACTTTAACAAGAGCTTTGCTTTGAACCAAAAGCACAAAGGGGGACACAAACCTCAGTACTGCCCTCATTCAGCAGAAGTACATTTTCCTCAGGTAGCAGCAGAAAGGGTGACCTTAGTCTTCCCAATGAACCCAAAACCCTTGGAAAAACTATAATTCCTAGTTAGGAAGCAAAGACAAGGGAGAGTCCCCCCCTCATCCCCATATTCTCTGTTCCTCCACTTCCACATGGTCTATATTTATGCAACCCACATGTGGTAGATCAAAGATGGCCACAGGGCTTCCCTGGTGGTGCAGTGGTTGAGAGTCCGCCTGCCAATGCAGGGGACACGGGTTCGTGCCCCGGTCCGGGAAGATCCCACATGCTGCGGAGCGGCTGGGCCCGTGAGCCATGGCCGCTGAGCCTGCGCGTCCAGAGCCTGTGCTCCGCAACGGGAGAGGCCACAACAGTGAGAGGCCCGCATACTGCAAAAAAAAAAAAAAAGATGGCCACAAATTCTTGACACGCCTCTCCTTGGGAGGTGGGATCTGTTTCCATTCTTCTAGATTCTGGGTTGCCCTGTGACTCCTTTGACCAGTGGAGTATGGCATAATTGGTGCTATGTCAATTCCTACTCCAGTCTTTAAGAGAACTGGTGGCTTTCTCCTCGTTCTTCTAGAGTCCTAAGCAAGGCACTGTGTAAAAATTTAACTGCCCTCCTAGGGACAGCATGTGGAGATGCCCTAAAACTGCATGGAGAGGGAAAAAGGGCCAAAGCCATTCCTATCAAGACATCAAGCATGTGGGTAAAATCATCTTGAACCCTCAGCCCAAACCAGCCACCAACTGAAGAGCACCAAGTAACCTCTGTCAATGCCAGGTGGAGCAGAAGAGCCGCCCAGCCAAGCACTGCCCAAATTCCTGACCCACAAAATGAGATATAATTAAATGTTGTTGCTTTATGATGCTAAGTTTTGGGGTTGCACGTCATGTATGCATGTTATGTCCAGGCTACCACACTATCAACTATCCAACACTGACATCTTCAAACATTTCATACTCAAAATTCAGTCTTTCCTAAATTGCCTTAGAATAATGATAGAATTATCTCATGTCAGGCAGCCGCAGCTACTGGGAGGAGGGGCCAGGTCCAAGTTGAGACAACAGAAGAATCTCCTCCCCTAGCACTTCTTCCCCATAATGCTATAGATGAGTCTACACGGCCAAGTTGAAGGGCCATCCTCTGCCACTGAGGACTGCAGAGATCATGGGCCACAGAGTCTGGAGTTTGCCAGCTCACACAGGATCCCCAACCCTGAGGGTACCCTTTGACCAACCCCGTCCATGTCACTGCTCCACTAAATCCTTGTCCAGCACCTCAGAGGGGTCACATGTGGTTAGTCTTGGGAGTGGGGTGAGAACCAGATCCTCTTACCGCAGCCCTTGCCCTTCCAAGCTGAGCTGAGAGAAGGAAAGCTAAGTCTTGGAAGGAGAGATTCCTGGATCAACTTCCCCAGCCCACAATGACTGGCAGCTGCCACCCACTCCAGCCCATGTGCCTGTTCTTACCCACTCACAGGGTTGCCAAGACCTGAGGGAGGTGGCACTGGCAGAAGCCATAATTAGGGATTTCATCAAATACTTTAGCTCCCTGAGAACAAATTCTTCCTGACAACATGCAAATCTATTGTTCAACTTTCAAACATCCAACTGACTTGCAAACACATTGTTGGGAATGCATTAGGTAGAAAAGTAAAGACACCACGTCTTCTGAATTGTAGACATGGCCTTGAAATACAGGAAAGGGCATTTCTAAGGTTAAAGCAAGAATGAAAGATTTTTAAAAACATGATGAAGGAATACAATGAGGCTGGCAAACATGATTTAGCAGGGTCCAGGTTGTACAGAGGGGAGCATGCTCAGAGAAGCTGTGAGAGAGGAGAAAGGGGAGGTGCAAAGAGGGTCTTCTCCCCTCCTGGTTCCTGCCTTCAAAGGAATGAAGTCCCACTCAATGTCACTGAAGACCTTTCACCATTGTTTGTCTAGGCAAATTTAAATGGTGAGCTGATCAACTGAATAATCTATTGTGATAGATCAGAAAGTCTGGATATAACTAGGGGAGAAAGGTGTTGGTTTAGAGGAAACCTCTTTTTCCTCCAAAGCCAAAGGAAGAAATATTAGGATTTACCTACATCATCTCAATAATTTTCTCAATCTCTTACTTCAGACAAAATATTTAAGGAAACATTCTTTCCCAAGCATTCTTGGGTCAGGTCTATAGAGGCAGCGGAGGGAAGAGGGAAGGGTAGAGCCACCCAGATTACCTGTCTGGTTGCTTAGACTGGTCCAATTTCACTAAGAATCACACAAACCTCTTCATTCCTTCTGCTGTGTTCACCTGACCTTTTTCAATTTCTTTTTCCTTTCTCCGTTACCCTAAGGGAATTATCTAGCCACTCTGGCTTTCTTTGCATGCAAAATCTAACAGTTCTTTCTTTCTTCTTTCAGATAAAGGCAGTCTTGGGGAGAAGAAAAGAGCCTGGCTTCTTCAAATGAGCTCTGAAATAAAAGTCACTGCCAGATGTTATATAAAAGGTGACGTAATCCTAAAGTACTTCATTACATATGCAGCTCTGCTCTTCAGCCCAGGAGGAGTTTATTACATTTTGTCGATCCCATTTTCTGTACCCACATCATTTTTACATAATTTTTCCTGCCTGACAGACATCTTCACATTTTCACAGCAACCCATCAAGATAGTGTTACAACAGCACAGGGAACCAGGTTAGCCGCTTACAAATAACCACGCTAATAAGCCAGATTTGTCCCTGAGATACAAATAAAAGGTAAATGGTCTATCCATGCGTGTAAGAAGCACATCTATTTTAGAATAATAGGGAAGAAAGCAGAGCATCATTCGAGCTGACACCGTGTTCTTTCAGAATAGGTACCAAATCTATTCTGTAAGTAGGAAAATGGGGAAATGCCAGTCTAAACTTATTCTTTCAATTCTCTTCGTTTTCCTAATAAATTCCTGGCTCCTAGTGAAATAGATAGCCATGGCAAATGCATTAAAATCAAACTTCCTGACTTTTTGGATTGGCACAAAATTTAGAAGAAAACGCACCATTTCTGCCAATGCAATATCTAGCTACCAACATGCTTTAAGTGCAAACACTGTGAGACACTTCCTCCTACTCTCCAGGTGCTAAGCATCTTTCCCCCTCCTTCCCTGGGCACTTGAGGCCCTACTGCCCTCTGACGGTGAAAAGCAGCAGTGCAGGCTGGACGCTTCCCTCCAGGAGGATTAAGGACAGGCTGGGGTCAAGGACTGAGAGGGCCTCTGCCTTAAGATCACTGTAAGAGGCCAAGTACACTCAGCTCTCAGCTACTAGTCAGAAATGAATCTGACTCAGAATTCCAGTGGGATAAGAAACTGCCTGTAGGGACTTCCCCGGTGGCGCAGTGGTTAAGAATCCGCCTGCCAATGCAGGAGACACGGGTTCAAGCCCTGGTCCGGGAAGATCCCACGTGCCGCGGAGCAACTGTGCCCGTGCACCACAACTACTGAGCCTGCACTCTAGAGCCCGCGAGCCACAACTACTGAGCCCACATGCCACAACTACTGAAGCCCACGCACCTAGAGCCCATGCTCCACAAGAGAAGCTCGTGCACCGCAACGAAGACCCAACACAGACATAAATAAATAAATTTTTTTTGAAGTGCCTGTAACTCCCACTCCCAGGAAACATATACGTATGCCATTCACCTTGAGAACCTCCTTCAGTTTTAAGGAAAGATCCCCGTTAAAATGAACTTTATGGTTTTAGACTGTAATTAGAAACTCAAGGTAACAGAAGTTATCATTTCTATATAAAAGCAGGACTTGAATATGGGACAAAGGGAGACGTGAAGGATTTATAAAAGAACTCTGACCCTCCCCTGTGCCCTCCTCCCCCACTGCTCAGGAAACAGATGTAGATCAATGGATAACTAGCCCCCAAAATAAATGTATTCTATTTTCTACTTTTGTCTAAGGTCAGCACATTCCTTAGTTCTACAAGTAATTTGCTTCATAGATTCAATTTTTCCTTTCCTTTTTTAAGTAGCTTTTCTTTATATGAAAGTTATTCGTACACATAGCTTAAAGAGTCAAATAGTTCTGTCTCATTCCAAAAACACAGCAGTCCCAGCAGTGCCCACCTCCTGTTTCCTGCTCCCAAGAGGCAGTGACTTTCAGCTCTTTTAACTGAATCATTTACCCTTTACCTTCATGTTTCTGAATAATGTGTGTATGTTGCTACTTCCTGACACTTCAGTTTAGGCATTTTATATTGACTTTGCACTGTGAAAGATGATTTCATACACACACACACACACACACACACACACATATATACTTTCCAGTATATTATAATTTTGGTAAGATTAAAAATCAATATTTATAGTACTCTATTAAATTCTTAACAGTTAAGTCACGTGGTTACTTTCCCTTTTCCGGAACAAGTTTTTATTTTCCTTGGAGTTAAAAAAAAAAAGTCTTTCTTCACATGCTCAGTTTTCTGTACACTTAACTGTATTCATTTCACAGGGCTGCCATAACAAAGTACCACAATCTCGGTGGCTTTAAACAAGAGAAATTTATTGTCTCACAGTTCTGGAAATTGATTGTTTCACAGTCTGAAATCAAAGTGTCAGCAAGGCCACGCTCCCTCTGAAGCCTCTAGGGGAGGATCCTTCTTTGCCCCTTCCTAACCTTCTACTGCTTGCCAGCAACCTCGGCATTTCTTCTCTTGTAGTAACGTCTCTACCTTGATGGTCACATGGCCATTTTTCCTGTGTATGTCTGTGTCCTCATATGGCATACTCCTCGCTTTGTATGTCTCTCTGTATCGCTCCTCCTCTTGTTATCAGGACACCAATCATCTTGGATTAAGGGCCTACCCTGTTACCGTATGACCTCACCTTAACTTACATCTTCATTATATCTGCAAAGACCTTATTTCTGAATAAGATCACATTCTCAGGTATCAAGTGTTGGGACCTCAATCTACCTTTGGGGGGTCACTATTCTACCCACATTTATCTTCATGAATTTATCCCCAAACTGTCCAATTGTCTAAATCTCCTCTGAGTACATGCAAACATTTTCTGTTTCCTATCAGGTTTCACCTTCTGTGTTGGTTCACACTCAAATAGGCTTTCCCTTTATGCCTGTCTATAGCTACAGCCCATGTCCTTTCAAGTTAAAATGCAAAAACAGTGCATCTTCTTCCCTCAACAGTCTCATTGGCTGTACAGGGTCATATGCCAATCTCAAACCAACAGTTATAGGCAGGAGTATACCATGTGCACAATGGCTTAAGTCTGGGTCATATGTTCCACCCCTAGAGCTGGGAGTGGGACCAGCTTCATTTAACTACAAGATCTGAGCATGGGAAAGAGGTGATTCCTTTATAACAGCAGGATTTGAATATGAGACAAAAGGGAGATAGGAATATGGGACAAAGGGTGAATAGATGCTGAGCACCAAAAAAGAAACCAAAACAACAAAACTAATATCCACTATAGCCTCTTAACAAGCCCTTTAAGAGGTGTCATTTTCCCTAAGCCAGAACATAGACTTTGGCCCCCTAGACAATTTTATGATAATCTACTCACTCCAGGAAGGTTAAGAAAACAGAAAAGAAATTGAACAAAAATACATTCAGATCTACATTTTATCTTTTTTCTGCTTTTATAGGAATTGGTTTGGTAAGATCTAAGGGGAAAATACATGTCACTTTAATACATTTTGACATCCTAAAATGTTTGAGAAAAAGGTATTATCCCAAATACAAAATGTCCTACAAATGGCAAGAAATATCCTCTGGTCAAATCCTCATGATTTCAAATAGAATGATGCAGAATATAAAAATTCCAGCCAGGCAGGCAATAACCATCCCGTTGATAAAAATGTTCTCCTACTGAGATGCCACAAGAAGTTTTTCTCAAATGAGTTTTCACTCTAGTTGTCTAAAATCATCTGTTCCCATCTATGAAGAGTTTCGAGAACACCAGCCTCACTCCCCCTCCATCTTACAGCATCTGCCTCTGTGAAGGAGTTCAGAATTTTTAACTTTGGGTTTCCTTTTTATTGGTTTCCCTATTAATTTTTCCTACTTTTCACCTAATTTTTTGTACTTTAGAACTATAGATCACAAACTAACAGTCACTGTATTCACTTAAACGGATTCTTCAAGCCTAAGAATTAACAATCTTTTCCAGCCTGAGAGCCTCAGTCAAGGCAAAACACAGGCTTAAAGTCATAAGACCCAAGACAACAAAAACAAAATGAAGGAAACAGGAGAAGGTGGTGTCATGGTTAGTTTTATGGGTCAATTTGACTGGGCCACAGGATACCTGGATGCGTGGTTAGGCATTATTTCTGGGTGTGTCTGTGAGGGTGGTTCAGGAAGCGATTAGCATTTGAATTGGTGGACTGAGTAAAGCAGATGGTCGTTCCCAATGTGGGTGAGCACCATCCAGTCCACTGAGGGCACAGACAGTACAAAAAGGCAGAGGAAGGTTGAATTCTCTCTCTGCCTGAATGCCTGAAGTGAGACATCCATAAATAGATAGGTAGAGTTTTTTTATGCTCACAATGAACATTTCCATTTACTTCGTATTATATGTCATTATAAATATTATTACAAATAAGACTTAAAAAGGACACCTTTGGGTAGGTCAGATGAAAGTACAAAAATTGTGTGTGGGGCTGCAGTTTAAGGATGGTTTCTGCAGTCATCACATGATAGCAAAACAGTGGTAAGCAGTGCATGAATCTGTGTCAAAGACAGCAGGTATATATAAAGAGATATCTTATATATCCTATTGATTCTGTTCCTCTGGAAAACCTTAACTAATACAGATGGAGTCAGGGGGAAAAAAAAAAAACCTAGGAAAACAGAAAGAGAAGGCCAGGAAAAGAAAACAGAATACAGAAAACAGAAGGGGGCAGAGTCAAGATGATGGTGTGGGAAGACACTGAGTTAGTGTCTCCCCACAAATAGGGCACGTGCTCGTGGGGTACCCTGACGCCCAAGGAGATGGGAGGAACCCCCAAGTGAACCAGTAGGATGTGGGGGGACTGAAGGGGGAGGAGAAATAGAGGCCAGACAAGATCAGCACCTCTAAGGCCGGGGAGATCAGGAGAGGCAGGTGGGAGGGACCCTCCCGCAAGAGCAGGAGAGGAGCAGAGGGCGATCGCCTGCCAGTTGGGCTGGGGATCCTGCTGAGTTTCCAGGCCTGTACCCCCACTCCAAAGCCCTGTCCAGGCTGCATGGGTCCTGGGGGCATAGAAGGGAGGCAGGGGAGATCAGGAGAGGCAGGTGGGAGGGGCCCTCCGGGGACCAGAGGAGCAGGAGAGGAGAGGAGGGCATCTGCCCCACCCACTTGAGCCCAGGAAGCTTGCTGGGCTCCCAGGTGAGGTCCCCCGCCCTCTGAGACCAGGGGTTGGGCACACACCTGGGCCCCTTCTGTTCCTTGAGCCTAAGCTCCACCCCCTACAGCCCCCAGGGCCTTTTCCAGCCCTGTGGGTCCTGAGCATAGGCCCCGTCCACCGTCCAAACCACGCCCTTGCTTAAGCCCCACCCTCCACAGCCAAGGACTTTTCCCCCTTTTTTTTCTTTTTTTTCTCCTCCTCCTCCTCCTTTTTACTACTGTGGTACCATTGTACCTTCCGGTTGTTGATTCATCTATGTTTTTATTTTTATATTTTAACATATCTGTTAGTTTCCTAGTCTAATTTTATTTTTTACTTTGCTATTGTTCTCTTTTTTTTTTTTTGCCACCACACAGTTTGTGGGATCTCGGTTCACAAGCCAGGGGTCGGGCCAAAGCTCCTGCAGTGGGAGCTCCGAGTCCGAACCACTGGACTAACTGAGAACCTCAGGGACCAGGGAATATTCATCAGAGTGAGGTCTCAGGGAGGTCCTCATCTCAGCATCAAGACCCAGCTCTACCCAACAGCCTACAAACTCCAGTGCTGGAAGCCTCAGGCCAAACAACCAGTAAGACAGGAACACAATCCCACTCATTTAAAAAAAAAAAAAAAAAGAGAGAGACAGCAAAAATAATATGTCACAGATGAAGGAGCAAGGTAAAAACCTATAAGACCAAATAAATGAAGAGGAAATAGGCAATCTACCTGAAAAAGAATACAGAGTAATGATAGTAAAAATGATCCAAAATCTCAGAAATACAATGGAGGGTTGGATTAAGAAAATACAAGAAATGTTTAACAAAGATCTAGAAGAACTAAAGAACAAACAGAGATGAACAACACGATAACTGAAATGAAAAATACACTAGAAGGAATCAATAACAGAATAACTGAAGCAGAAGAACGAATAAGTGAGCTGGAAGACAAAATGGTGGAAATAACTGCCGAGGAGCAGAATGAAGAAAAAAGAATGAAGAGAATTGAAGACAATCTCAGAGGCCTCTGGGACAACACTAAACACACCAACATTTGAATTATAAGAGTCCCAGAAGAAGAAGAGAAAAAGGGTCTGAGAAAATATTTGAAGAGATTATAGCTGAAAAATTCCCTAAAATGGGAAAGGAAATAGTCACCCAAGTCCAGGAAGCATAAAGAGTCTCATACAGGATAAACCCTAGGAAAACACACCAAGACACATATTAATCAAACTAACAAAAATTAAATTCAAAGAAAAAATATTAAAAGCAGCAACGGGAGAAAAAAATAACAAAGGAATTCCCATAAGGTTATCAGCTGATTTTTCAGCAGAAATTCTGCAGGGCAGAAGGGAGTGGCAGGATATAGTTAAAGTGATGAAAGAGAAAAACCTACAACCAAGATTACTCTACCCAGCAAGGATCTCATTCAGATTCGATGGAGAAATCAAAAGCTTTACAGACAAGCAAAAGCTAATAGAATTCAGCACCACCAAACCAGCTCTACAACAAATGCTAAAGGAACTTCTCTAAGTGGGAAACACAAGAGAAGAAAAGGACCTAAAAAACAAACCCATAACAATTAAGAAAATGGTAATAGGAACATACATATCGATAATATCCTTGAATGTAAATGGATTAAATGCCCCAACCAAAAGACACAGACTGGCTCAATGGATACAAAAACAAGACCCATATATATGCTGTCTACAAAAGACCCACTTCAGACCTAGGGACACATACAGACTGAAAGTGAAGGGATAGAAAAAGATATTCCATGAAAATGGAAATCAAAAGAAAGCTGGAGTAGCAGTACTCATATCAAGTAAAATAGACTTTAAAATAAAGACTGTTACAAGAGATAAGACGGGACACTACATAATGATCAAAGGATCAATCCAAGAAGAAGACATAACAATATAAATGTTTATGCACCCAACATAGGAGCATCTCAATACGTAAGACAAATGCTAACAACCATGAAAGGAGAAACTGACAGTAACACAATAATAGTAGGGGACTTTAACACCCCACTTACACCAATGGACAGATCATCCAAACAGAAAATAAATAAGGAAACACAAGCTTTAAATGACACAATTGACCAGATAGATTTAATTGAAATTTATAGAACATTCCCCCCAAAAGTGGCAGAATACACTTTCTTCTCAAGTGCACATGGAACTTTCTCCAGGACATATCAGATCTTGGGTCACAAATCAAGCCTTCAGAAAACTTAAGAAAGTTGAAATTGTACCAAGCATCTTTTCTGACCACAACACTATGAGATTGGAAATCAATACAGGAAAAAAAAAAACTGTAAAAAACACAAATACATGGAGGCTAAACAGTACACTGCTAAATAACCAAGAGATCACTGAAGAAATTAAGAAAATACATAGAAACAAGTGACAATGAAAACACAACAGCCCAAAACCTATGGGACACAGCAAAAACACTTCTAAGAGGGAAGTTTATAGCAAATCAATCTCACCTCAAGAAACAAGAAAATCTCAAATAAACAATCTAACCCTACACTTAAAACAAGAGAAAGAAGAACAAAGAAAATCCAAAGGCAGTAGAAGGAAAGAAATCATAAAGATCAGAGCAGAAACAAATGAAACAGAAACAAAGAAAACAACAGTAAAGATCAATAAAACTAAAAGCTGGTTGTTTGAGAAGCTAAATAAAATTGATAAACCCTTAGCCAGACTCATCAAGAAAAAAGGGAGATGACACAAATCAATAAAATTAGAAATGAAAAAGGAGAAATCACAACTGACATTACAGAAATACAAAGGATTATAAGAGACTACTACAAACAACTATATGCCAATAAAATGGATAACCATGAAGAAATCGACAAATTCTTGGAAAGGTACAATTTTCCAAAACTGAACCAGCAAGAATTAGAAAACATAAACAGACCTATCACAAATAATGAAAATGAAACCATAATTAAAAATCTTCCAAGAAACAAAAGTCCAGGACCAGATGGCTTCACAGGCTAATTCTATCAAACACTTAGAGAAGAGCTAACACTGATCCTTCTCAAACTCTTCCAAAAAACTGCAGAGGGAGAAACACTCCTAAATTCATTCTATAAAGCCACCATCACCCTGATACCAAAACCAGAAAAAGATATCACAAAAAAAGAAAATTATAGACCAATATCACTGATGAACATAGATGCAAAAATCCTGAACAAAATACTAGCAAACAGAATCCAACAGCACATTAAAGGGACCATACACGACGATCAAGTGGGATTTATCCCAGGGATGCAAGGATTCTTCAATATACACAAACCAATCAAGGTGATACACCACATTTACAAATTAAGGAATAAAAACCGTATGATCATCTCAATAGATGCAGAGAAAGCTTTTGACAAAATTCAACACCAATTTATGGTAAAAACTCTCCAGAAAATGGATATAGAGAGAACCTACCTCAACATAACAAAGGCCATATATGACAAACCCACAGCAAGCATCATACTCAATGGTGAAAAACTGAAAGCATTTCCTCTAAGATCAGGAACAAGACAAGGATGTCCACTCTCACCACTCTTATTCAACTTAGTTTTGGATGTCCTAGCCATGGCAATCAGAGAAGAAAAAGAAATAAAAGAAAAAGAAAAGAAGAAGTAAAACTATCACTGTTTGCAGATGACATGATACAATACATAGAAAATCCTAAAGATGCCACCAGAAAACTACTAGAGCTAATCAATGAATTTGGTAAGGTTGCAGGATACAAAATTAATGCACACAAATCTCTTGCATTCCTATACACCAACAATGAAAAATCAGAAAGAGAAATCGAGGAAACACTCCCATTTACCACTGCAACAAAAAGAATAAAATACCTAGGAATAAACTTGCCTAAAGAGACAAGACTTGTACTCAGAAAACTATAAAACACTGAAGAAAGAAATCAAAGATGACATAAACAGATGGAGAAATATACCATGTTCTTGGATTGGAAGAATCAACAATGTGATAATGACTATACTACCCAAAGCAATCTACAGAATCAATGTAATCTCTATCAAACTACCAGTGGCATTTTTCACAGAATTAGAACAAAAACTTTTACAATTTGTATGGAAACACAAAAGACCTCGAATAGCCAAAGCAATCTTGAGAAAGAAAAACAGAGTTGAAGGAATCAGGCTCCCTGACTTCAAACTATACCACAAAGCTACAGTAATCAAGACAGTATGGTACTGGCACAAAAACAGAAACATAAATCAATGGTACAGGATAGAATAGCCAGAGATAAACCCACGCACATATAGGCACCTAATTTACAATAAAGGAGGCAAGAACATACACTGGAGAAAAAACAGCCACTTCAATAAGTGAGGCTGGGAAAACTGGACAGCTACATGTAAAAGAATGAAAGTAGAACACTACCTAACACCATACACAAAAATAAACTCAAAATGGATTAAAGACTTAAATTAAAACCAGACACTATAGGGACTTCCCTGGTGGCGCAGTGGTTGGGAGTCCACCTGCCGATGCAGGGGACACGGGTTCATGCCCCGGTCTGGGAATATCCCACATGCCGCGAAGCGGCTGGGCCCATGAGCCATGACCGCTGAGCCTGCGCGTCCAGAGCCTGTGCTCCGCAACAGGAGAGGCCACAACAGTGAGAGACCCGCGTACCACAAAAAAAAAAAAAAAAAAAAAACCGACACTATAAAACTCTTGGAGGAAAACATAGGAACAACACTCTTTGAAATAAATCACAGCAAGATCTTTTTTGACCCACCTCCTAGAGTAATGGAAATAAAAACAAAATAAACAAATGGGACTTAATTAAACTTAAAAGCTTTTGCACAGCAAAAGAAACCATAAACAAGACAAAAAGACAACCCTCTGAATGGGAGAAAATATTTGCAAATGAAACAACAGACAGAGGATTAATCTCCAAAATATACAAATAGCTCACAGAGCTCAATATCAAAAAAACGAACAATCCAGTTAAAAAATGGGCAGAAAACCTAAATAGACATTTCACCAAGGAAGACATACAAATGGCCAAGAGGCACATGAAAAGATGCTCAACATCACTAATTATTAGAGAAATGCAAATCAAAACTACAGTGAGATATCACCTCACACCAGTCAGAATGGCCATCATCAAAAAGCTACAAACAATAAATGCTGGAAAGGGTGTGGTGAAAAGGGAACCCTCCTGCACTCTTGGTGGGAATGTAAATTGATACAACCACTATGGAGAACACCATGGAGGTTCCTTAAAAAACTAAAAATAGGGCTTCCCTGGTGGTGCAGTGGTTGAAAGTCTGCCTGCCGATTCAGGGGACGCGGGTTCGTGCCCTGGTCCGGGAGGAACCCCCATGCCACGGAGCAGCTGGGCCCGTGAGCCACCGCTGCTGAGCCTGCGCGTCCGGAGCCTGTGCTCCACAGCAGGAGAGGCCACAGCAGTGAGAGGCCCGTACACCGCACAAAAAAAAAAAAAAAAAAAACTAAAAATAGAACTACCATATGACCCAGCAATCCCACTACTGGGCATATACCCTGAGAAAACCAAAATTCAAAAAGAGTCATGTACCAAAATGTTCACTGCAGCTCTATTTACAATAGCCAGGAGATGGAAACAACCTAAGTGCCCATCATCGGATGAATGGATAAAGAAGATGTGGCACATATATACAATGGTATATTAGTCAGCCATAAAAAGAAACGAAATTGAGCTATTTGTAATGAAGTGGATAGACCTAGAGTCTGTCATACAGAGTGAAGTAAGTCAGAAAGAAAAAGACAAATACTGTATGCTAACACATATATATGGAATTTAAGAAAAAAACAAACGTCATGAAGAACCTAGGGGTAAGACAGGAATAAAGACACAGACCTACTGGAGAACGGACTTGAGGATATGGGGAGGGGGAAGGGTGAGCTGTGACAGGGCGAGAGAGAGTCATGGACATATACACACTAACAAACGTAAGGTAGATAGCTAGTGGGAAGCAGCCGCATGGCACAGGGATATCGGCTCGGTGCTTTGTGACCGCCTGCAGGGGTGGGATAGGGAGGGTGGGAGGCAGGGAGACGCAAGAGGGAAGAGATATGGGAACATATGTATATGTATAACTGATTCACTTTGTTATAAAGCAGAAACTGACACACCATTGTAAAGCAATTATACTCCAATAAAGATGTAAAAAAAAAAGTCACGTACGACAATGTTCATTGCAGCACTATTTACAATAGCCAGGACATGGAACCAACCTAAATGTCCATCGACAGATGAATGGATAAAGAAGATGTGGCACATATATACAATGGAATATTACTCAGCCATAAAAAGAAATGAAATTGAACTATCTCTAGTGAGGTGGATGGACCTAGAGTCTGTCATACCGAGTGTAGTAAGTCAGAAAGAGAAAAACAAATACCGTATGCTAACACATATATGGAATCTAAAAGAAAAAATAAGGTACTGATGAACCTAGTCGCAGGGCAGGAATAAAGATGTAGACATAGAGAATGGACTTGAGGTCACGGGGTGCTAAGGGGAAGCTGGGGCGAAGTGAGAGTAGCATCAACATATATACACTACCGAATGTAAAATAGTTGGCTGGTGGGAAGCAGCCGCGTAGCACAGGGAGATCAGCTCGGTGCTTTGTGATGACCTAGAGGGGTGGGATAGGGAGGAGAGGAGGGAGGCTCAGGAGGGAGGGGATATGGGGACATGTGTATGCATATGGTTGATTCACTTTGCTGTACACCAGAAACTAATGCAGTATTGTGAAGCAATTATTCTCCAATAAATACCTATTTTTTAAAAAAATGGAGAGAAGAATATAAGACGATAAATGGTAGGATGGGAAAAGCCGTATCCTGGGTATGTGGATCTGCTCTTCATAGTTCACTGCCTAGCCCTGTGCACCTGTCTGGGTGACCTCTCTGGGCCGCAATCTCCCCACTAAGAGGAGCAACCCAACCCATCTCTTGAGTCCCTCCGGTCCTAGCACTCTCTAATTGTGATTTCCCCACGGGTACCACCCCCTCAGTTAACACTCATGTGATGGGTGTCTACCTGGCAGAGTCCTCACCTGGGTGGGGTTGACCATTAAGCAGCTCATTGTAGGGACTGGTTTTAAATGCTGCCTTTGTCAATAAAGCCGTTTTCAGCATTCCGAGATCAGAGGGAGGATCCCAGTGGGATGGGCAGCTAAGTGCTGGATGTAAAGCTGCCAAACCATCAGGCCCAAGGGAGGCACTCTGAGAAGAGCATTTCCTAAAAACTCACCATTTAAAATGACACATCTTGACATCCCATTCCCAGAACCTATCACTTCACCTCCTATGGGGTTTTAATGCTTGAAAAAAACAATAAGCTCTCTATTCCAGGTGATGTTAGTAAAAGACCTATTTCTCGGATCAATGCCCTCAACCAAACACCAAAGCAAAGATACACGATCTTTTAGGTCTTATTCACCCTTCTATTTGCTGCTGCTGCTGCTGCTGCTGTCCTCCATATAAGCAGATGAGATTTGACCGTGTGATTAGTACTGAGAGATTTGGGCCAGCAGTGATCTTCAACCTGAGGACATTCAAATCACCTAGAGAGACTGTTTTCAAACATGGGTGTTTGGGCCCCTTTCCTAAAAATTTTCATTTAATTGGCCTAATGGAGGAATCCAGGCATCAGTCTTTTTTTTAAACACTCCCCAGGTGATTCTAATGTGAGGCCAGGATGAGAACTACTGGGCTGAGGGACTGCAGTGTTTCCAGAGGGTTCAGAGCAGCAGGGAGCACCTCAGACGCACGTGCTTACATTTCCAAATTTTTTAGCCAAGAATGCTTAACAGAAGGGAAGTTCTACCCAGAACAGCTGTAGATGCTGTGTGTTTTGGTCTGGCTTTTCTCTTTCCCCTATAGAGCTTGCAGCTAGTACAGACATACCTCAAGCAAGCAAGGGTCCTACCAAGGGTAAGAAAACCACCGAATTTTTGCCAAATTAGTGCTCTTCTAAATTTGGGGCTGACGTCACCATTTCAGAACTTAAAGGAACAACTGATATACCTCCAACTAAGGGAATGAGTTCCAATGCCAAGCAATTTGGGTTCTATAATATATTCATCATCAAAGCCATGTCTTGGGTACTAAAGAAATAGAGTCAGTGGCCATATGTTCCTAAATCTTAAACTTTGTCCAGTATTCTGAAACGTCTGTCCCTCCAAGGAGTTTAAAAATGTTATATCTGGGCTTCCCTGGTGGCGCAGTGGTTGAGAGTCCGCCTGCCGATGCGGGGGACACGGGTTCGTGCCCCGGTCCGGGAAGATCCCACGTGCCGCAGAGCGGCTCGGCCCGTGAGCCATGGCCACTGAGCCTGCGCGTCCGGAGCCTGTGCTCCGCAACGGGAGAGGCCACAAGAGTGAGAGGCCCGCGTACCGAAAAAAAAAAAAAAAAAAAAAATGTTATATCCATAGTTTGAGCACTATCTCAGTTTGTTGTGGATTTCAAAGTAAATTATCTTATTTCACTTCTTGAAAGTTGGCAATAGTAATCCTCCCTATGATGTACCATGTATGTAGCCCTTACAGTGTATCAGGCACTAAAATATAGTATATCTAATTCACAGGACAACTCTGAAAAACAAGCATTATTTTTCCAAGTTTACAGATGAGGAGGCCTCACGGCTGGTAACTGTTAAACCTGAGAGTCAAATTCAGTTCTGTCTGGCTCCAAAAATAATAATCTTTTCACAGTGCTCTACTGCCCACAGAAAACCTGTCGGAAGGTCAGTCGTTGTAACAAAACAATAAAAGTAGACATTTGTATAGCAAAGTGCAGAATTACCCCAATGTTCTCTCCTTACTCTCCGAACCCTAGAAAGGCACTCTTAGGCCCCAGATTTCCCATCCTCAACCACATTAAAGTCTTTAGAGCGTCCAAATCCTTTGAGAATGGAAATACTTCTTCAGTAATTTTTGAGATGCATTATAAGGTCACTTCTAAACTGTATAATCAGGTCCTATAGATGTTTAATCAGTGTGGCTGGTAGAGTGGGAACTGGAAGGTCCAAGGGACAGACAGACATCTGTTTGAGTCAACTAGGAAAAAGACTTTCTAACAAGGATGCAAGTTATTACACAGGTTGGGCTCCTTGAGAGAGAAAGGCAACTTTGGGCAGACACCAGGAATACTTAGTCAACCACATTCAAAGCACAGTCGTAAAGAAAAAGCACACATTCACTAGTCCCTGCCCCGATAAAGCTTTCAGTCTAACGCTGGGAAACAGGTATTAATCAAATAATCCCACAAACATGATCACGTGACAACTATTATGAAGGAAAAGCACAGGGTTCTTTAACAACATATAGATTAGGGACCTGATCTAATTGGGGGCAGAGAGGAGTCATATACAGTGAAGAAAGACTTCACTGAGGAATTCTTTTTCCAGTACGAGTTTACTGTTCCCAGGTTAGCTGATGGCATGTTCTAGATTATGAATCAATGACAGCTAGATATGCTCTACTTGGCAAACTCCATCTTCAAAGCCACCAACCAAGCCCAAGAGATGATGGATGTGAGCCATTAAAATTGTAGGTATCTGCTGATTCTCTTGGTCATGTTCTCTAGGTTTCAGTCCTAGCAGCACGGATCCAATTACCTCCCTTTTCCTCCCCACTGTTCTTCTCTTCCCCACTCTTTACACTCAGCCAAACAACTATAAAACCAGGGGCTAATGGTAATCCTCCCATATCTTCAAAGACAAGGAAATTAGGATTCTTGCCAGGCTTTTTAGAACAAAGGCAGGCCCCACTCTCCAACCTCTGGCACTCTATAAGCCAAGTGAATTGACTGCGATCCTAACATGTCTGGCCAGCTACATTCCCCCAGGATTGTCTTAAGGAAGCTAGGAAGAGCAGAACCATAATAGAAAAGGCCCTACCTCACTCAGCAGGTCATGCAAAAGTTGGAAGGATGGAATAGTTTGAATATTTAGATCCCATCAGAGTTGGCCCTTCTCATTGAGACAATCTAGTCTTAAAGAAGGACTATCCCTTCTTCTCTGCTATTAGTAGGCAGCAGCCACCTCACCATCCCCTTCAAAGTCGGGAAAGGCTATTATCTATCTCCTGGATTTAGTGAAGCAAATAGAAGTTTGATTTCTTTTCAGATAAAAGAGATGATGCAAATGAGAATTTTGTCCTGCACGGAGGAGTGACAAAGTAGGAGAATGAATCCTACTTGATTACAATCTTCCATCATTCTGATTTTATAATTACTGAATGGAATCAATCAGCTTTCAATTGTTACCTTGGTGAAAGATTAAAACATCATTACTTGTCCTACATATTTCACACTTTATCAAATTTTAATAAACTGAATGCATGAGAAATGGTTATATTATCTCTCATGATATTGGGATGCTAATGACATTTCTATTGATTTTAATATGCATTTGTTGGTCAAAAAGAGTCAGATTCCAACGAGGCATGGCATCCTATAATCAACACTAACAAATGAAGACCAATGAACACTGAAATGGCCCAAATGAAATCATTAATCAGAAATATGATAAAATAATTGCGAAAAAACTAGGGAGGTCTTATCTTCCTAATGAACACCTTTTACGGTATGCTGATTCATTTATAACTCTTACACATTGGTGATTTCTCTATTAAAATATTTTTAAGTAAGTATCTGAAAAGCACTTTGAAAAGGCAACATTGGGAGAGAACTAATTTCTCAATAAAGGGGCTCATAGGTACCTCCCCCAAAAGGTGAAAAAGACTCCTGAAGATCACAGAATACGTACAACTCTTCCTTAAAACAATTCAAGTCTGAAAATTTCTTAGCCCAATAGTGGGAAAGACCCCACAGAGTTATCAATAACATAGAACAGAGTAATAGTTAAAGGTGAAGTTTCTGTAGTTAGACACCACAGCTTCAAATAACATTGGCTGCTTTATTTCTTTGTACCTCAGTCCCCTCATCTATAAGATGGGACATAATAATAGTACTCACTTCAGCAGGCTTGTCTCAAGATGAAATGAAATACGAGATGAAATGAAATACTGTATACAGTGTATACACTGTATCCTCCAGTCAAACTGCATTTCCCCAGTTAAAACAGCATTAAATTTCATACATGTGAAGATCTTGCTTTGTTTCCCCCAAATTCTCTCTCAGTTTAATTTTTTTATTATTTCTTATTCTCTATAGCTGGTAAATTGGACCATGCCTCCTAGGGGCCTCATCAAGTCTGGGAGGGTTTGGAAGCTGGAGTTCAGACTTGCAGGTAATAAAGAGTGAGGGGTTGACGAGGAAGCAAAAGAACAGGGTCTTAAATGCTTCACAATGTGAAACTTTCCCACACAGTTAACAGTCTCTAACAAACCTCTAAGAATCGTGATAAATGTCTTCTGTGGGATTCCATTTCTTGTAAAACCTGGAAAAGGCAATGTTTTGCTCCAAGAAAATATAGAAGATAAAACATAGATGGCCCTGGAAAGACATGCGAGTGGAGACGGGATCCCAGCCTTATAAGCACCAGGAAATGCAAAGAAAGAGTCACAGGAAGGGTGCTGGATGTGTCTGAGCTGAGTTCACCTGAATCTCCAAGAGACAGGAGGCAGAAGAATGGAAATGGGGGTCCTAGGTGATACCACTGGGGATTTCAAAATAAAATCAACTCTTCCAAAGCCCCATTTTCTCAATTTAAGATTCACTGGCCTTCCTTTCCATTTTGGTTTTTCAAAAACCTCATTGACACCAATTCAACATACTATTCTTCAAATCCATTTAAATTCATCTACCACCCTTTTTAATCAGTTTTATTTTCCCACATCTTCCTTTAAGGTTACTTGAAATTTTAAAATAATGTGATAATAAGTTTTTGGGTTTTTTTCATCAAAGCACTAGATCAAGACACCCCTTGTATCTACTGTGGAAAAAAACTTATATAGGCCACTTATGCCTTGATGACAATGATGACAACAGTAGCAGTTATTGTTTATGGAGTGCTCACCATGAACCAGGCATCATATTAATTGTTTTACTTGCATTAATGTGTTTAATTCTCACAACATCCCAACGAAAGTAGGCTCTGTTATTACAGATGAGGAAATGTAAATCAAGAAAGATCACTTGCGGGCTTCCCTGGTGGTGCAGTGGTTGAGAGTCTGCCTGCCGATGCAGGGGACGCGGGTTCGTGCCCTGGTCTGGGAAGATCCCACATGCCGCGGAGCGGCTGGGCCCGTAAGCCATGGTCGCTGAGCCTGTGCGTCCGGAGCCTGTGCTCCGCAATGGGAGAGGCCACAACAGTGAGAGGCCCGCGTACCGCAAAAAAAAAAAAAAAAAAAAAAAAAAAGATCACTTGTCCGAAGTCATAAAGTTGGTGGTGAAACCAGGATTAGTTCATTCTTTCAGCAACTATTCACTAGTGGTAAAATACATCAAATAAGCTACACTTTTAAATCTAGATTAAAGAAAAGAGCGGTGCAGTTATATTTTTTTAAGTACATTTTTTCAAAAGGGCTATAAAAGCAAACTGAGAGCAATCACAGATAGAGAGCTTTATTTCAAAGACCTTGAAAAAAGGTGTTATTTAGTCATAACAGTAAGTCCCATCCTACATATCTTCGATGTGATTTTTAACTCTCCTTACATCAAGATCTGGGCGGGGGGGGGGGTCTGGGTTCCTTCCCTTGAATCTGGGAGGCCTTATGACTAACAGTGGAGGTGACACTATGTATTTCCAAGACAAAGTTCACAAATGGTTCACAACTTCTGCCTGGTTCTGTCGAGATGCTTGGTTTTGGAACCCAGCTACCACAGACCCTCATCTCAAAGGCACAAGAGAAATACCAATTCCTTCCAGAGAGCTAGCTTAACCAATTACAAAAGGCTCACTTTGATACAAGATCCATTAGAGGCCATTGGTCCCCAGATCTCTTGGCAGCACCCATTCAGCAAGGACGGCCACCACAGAGCCCCACATTCCAGTTGACAGCCAGCGAGGGAGTTCCCGCGCAACTTTCGGGGCCCACGTGCTAGTGGACGTCCCCTGCAGCTTCCCTTTTTCCGCCCTGTATTTCTCTACATCTCGGTGCTCACGGGAGTTTCCTCGGTCTCCAGGCTGCTCCGCCCATTGTTGGGCTGCACCCCGCAAACCTACGAGGCCTGTGCTTGCCCAGCTTCAAGACCGAAGAAAGAGCCCGGAGTCAGCAACAGAGACATCAGTGGTTTAACGGGTAGAGGGAATCTTACATGTCTGAAGCGAGGTCCTGGAGCAACACCTCACCGTGTGCAGCAGACAGCAGGCAAAACATGGCGGCAGGCTTTGCTTGGGGGTGGGGGGCGGGGGGATTTCCAGTTATAGGGGAATTGATGTCAGGTGGAGCTCATTAGTTACCAGGGAAACCAGCAGAGGAGCTCCTCCTCACCGCCCCTTTGATGAGAATAATCACCAGCTGGGGCCTGGGGCAAGTGCATAGGAAGGTCAGTCCTGAGCTTAAGATAAAGGTGAAGCAGGCACTGGTCAGGTAGGGGACGTACAGAGAGCAAGAGAACAGCCATCTTGAGTGGCCTGACCATACAGAGTTTAAGGGGGTCAGCAGGGTGGGTTCCTTCTGCCAGCTATGAGGAAGAACCTGTCTCAGCCCTCTCCCCGGCTTCTGGTAGTTTGCAGGCAATCTTTGGCGTGCCTTGTCTTGTAGACATATCGCCCTCACCTCTGCCTTGATGTTCACATGGTGTTCTCCTTGTGTGCATATCTCTGTGTCCAAATTTCCCCTTTTTATAAGGCCACAAGTCATATTGAATTAGGACCCACTCTAATGACCTCATTTTAACTTGATTATCCCTGTAAAACCCTATCTCCAAATAAGGTCGCATTCTGAGGTTCTGGGGGTCAGGATTTCAACATATAATTTTGGAGTGGGGGAGAGGGACACAATTCAACCCATAACATCAATGAAAAAATGAAGACCTAAAATAGGTAGTTCACTCATTTTAAAAGAGCAAGACATAAATCCAGCAGACAGTGACAGTTTGCTTGATGTGTATATAAAGAAATGAGCAAAACACTTCTTTTGAAATCCCAGACAAAAGCAACTCTGGCTGGGTGTTTTTAACCTCAAATTCAGCCCAGATTCATAAATCCTTGTAGAAAACCCAAGCCAATATTGAAGTTTCCAACAAGTTCCGGAGGCTGAATGGATCAGACAGAATTTCACTTGGTATTTAGGATTATTGAGTCTAACCTGAAACTTAAGGCACATTCATAGAACACAAACTCCTTACAAATTGAATAGAAGCAAATACTAAGTGCTCATGAGCCACCTGGAATGCACATGCTGAATGTTGAGGTTTTCCCATCCCAATAATGGGGGGAGGTCCCCACCATGAGCCACAGCCAACCCCCGCGCCTCTGCAGGAGGCCCCCCAACACCAGCAGGAGGCCCCCCAACACCAGCAGGAGGAGTCATTAATGAATTAATGTACCAAGTGAATCTCAGATATGTGGAGTGAAAAAGATCTGTACTGACGCCCTCCGGCAACCTACACGCAGAGGCGGGGCCAAATCCAACGCAGAGCCCCGGGAACTGTGAGAACAAAGAAGAGAAAGGGAAATCTCTCCCAGCAGCCTCAGGAGCAGCGGATTAAAGCTCCACAATCAACTTGATGCACCCTGCATCTGGGGAATACAAGAATAGACAATGAATCACCCCAAATTGAGGAGGTGGACTTTGAGAGCAAGACTTATGATTTTTTCCCCTTTTCCTCTTTTTGTGAGTGTGTATGTGTATGCTTCTATGTGAGATTTTGTCTGAATAGCTTTGCTTCCACCATTTGTCCTAGGGTTCTATCCGTCCGGTTTTTTTTTTTTTTTTTTCTTTTTAAAAAAAATTTTTTTTCTTAATAATTATTTTTTATTTTAATAACTTTATTTTATTTTATCTTTATTTTATTTTATCTTCTTTCTTTCCTTCTTTCCCGCCTTCCTTCCTTCCTTCCTCTCTCCCTCCCTCCCTCCCTTCTTTCTTTCTTTCTTTCTTTCTACTTTTTCTCCCTTTTATTCTGAGCCGTGTGGATGAAAGGCTCTTGGTGCTGCAGCCAGGAGTCAGTGCTGTGTCTCTGAGGTGGGAGAGCCAACTTCAGGACACTGGTCCACAAGATACCTCCCAGCTCCACATAATATCAAATGGCAAAAATCTCCCAGAGATCTCCATATTAACACCAGCACCCAGCTTCACTCAACGACCAGCAAGCTACAGTGCTGGACACCCTATGCCAAACAACTAGCAAGACAGGAACACAACCCCACCCATTAGCAGAGAGGCTGCCTAAAATCATAATAAGTCCACAGACACCCCAAAACACACCACCAGACGTGGACCTGCCCACCAGAAAGACAAGATCCAGCCTCATCCACCAGAACACAGGCACTAGTCCCCTCCACCAGGAAGCCTACACAACCCACTGAAACACCTTTAGCCACGGGGGACAGACACCAAAAACAACGGGAACTACGAACCTGCAGCCTACAAACAGGAGACGCCAAACACAGAAAGATAAGCAAAATGAGAAGACAGACAAACACACAGCAGAGGAAGGAGCAAGATAAAAACCCACCAGACCTAACAAATGAAGAGGAAATAGGCAGTCTACCTGAAAAAGAATTCAGAGTAATGATAGTAAAGATGATCCAAAATCTTGGAACTAGAATAGACAAAATGCAAGGAACATTTAACAAGGACCTAGAAGAACTAAAGATGAAACAAGCAACGATGAACAACACAATAAATGAAATTAAAAATACTCTAGATGGGATCAATAGCAGAATAACTGAGGGAGAAGAACGGATAAGTGGGCTGGAAGATAAAATAGTGAAAATAACTAATGCAGAGCAGAATAAAGAAAAAGGAATGAAAAGAACTGAGGACAGTTTCAGAGACCTCTGGGACAACATTAAATGCACCAACATTCGAATTACAGGGGTTCCAGAAGAATAAGAGAAAAAGAAAGAGACTGAGAAAATATTTGAAGAGATTATAGTTGAAAACTTCGCTAATATGGGAAAGGAAATAGTTAATCACGTCCAGGAAGCACAGAGAGTCCCATACAGGATAAATCCAAGGAGAAAAACGCCAATACACATACTAATCAAACTGTCAAAAATTAAATACAAAGAAAACATATTAAAAGCAGCAAGGGAAAAATAACACACAAGGGAATCCCCATAAGGTTAACAGCTGATCTTTCAGCAGAAACTATGCAAGCCAGAAGGGACTGGCAGGACATATTTGAAGTGATGAAGGAGAAAAGCCTGCAACCAAGATTACTCTACACAGCAAGGATCTCATTCAGATTTTATGGAGAAATTAAAACCTTTACAGACAAGCAAAAGCTGAGACAGTTCAGCACCACCAAACCACCTTTACAACAAATGCTAAAGGAACTTCTCTAGGCAAGAAACAGAAGAGAATGAAAAGACCTACAATAACAAACCCAAAACAATTAAGAAAATGGGAATAGGAACATACATATCGATAATTACCTTAAATGTAAATGGACTAAATGCTGCCACCAAAAGACACAGATTGGCTGAATGGATACAAAAGCAAGACCCATATATATGCTGTCTACAAGAGACCCACTTCAGACCTAGAGACACATACAGACTGAAAGTAAGGGGATGGAAAAAGATATTCCATGCAAATGGAAACCAAAAGAAACCTGGAGTAGCAATTCTCATATCAGACAAAATAGACTTTAAAATAAAGACTATTAGAAGAGACAGAGAAGGACACTACATAATGATCAAGGAATTGATCCATGAAGAAGATATAACAATTGTAAATATTTATGCACCCAAAAAAGGAGCACCTCAATACACAAGGCAAATACTAACAGCCATAAAAGGGGAAATCGACAGTAACACATTCATAGTAGGGGACTTTAAGACCCCACTTTCACCAAAGGACAGATCACCCAAAATTAAAATAAATAAGGAAACACAGGCTTTAAATGATACATTAAACAAGATGGACTTAATTGATATTGATATTTATCCATCCAAAAACAACAGAATACACATTTTTCTCAAGTGCTCATGGAACATTCTCCAGGATAGATCATATCTTGGGTCACAAATCAAGCCTTGGTAAATTTAAGAAAATTGAAATTGTATCAAGTATCTTTTCTGACTGCAACGCCATGAGACTAGATATCAATTACAGGAAAAGATCTGTAAAAAATACAAACACATGGAGGCTAAACAATACACTACTTAATAACGAAGTGATCACTGAAGAAATCAAAGAGGAAATCACAAAATACCTAGAAACAAATGACAATGGAGACACGACAACCCAAAACCTATGGGATGCAGCAAAAGCAGTTCTAAGAGGGAAGTTTATAGCAATACAATCCTACCTTAAGAAACAGGAAACATCTTGAATAAACAATCTAACCTTGCACCTAAAGCAATTAGAGAAAGAAGAACAAAAAACCCTAAAGTTAGCAGAAGGAAAGAAATCATAAAGATCACATCAGAAATAAATGAAAAAGAAATGAAGGAAATGATAGCAAAGATCAATAAAACTGAAAGCTGGTTCTTTGAGAAGATAAACAAAATTGATAAACCATTAGCCAGACTCATCAAGAAAAAAAGGGAGAAGACTCAGATCAATAGAATTAGAAATGAAAAAGGAGAAGTAACAACTGACACTGCAGAAATACATAAATGATCATGAGAGATTACTACAAGCAATTCTATGCTAATAAAATGGACAACCTGGAAGAAATGGAGAAATTCTTAGAAAAGCAAACCTTCTGAGACTGAACCAGGAAGAAATAGAAAATATGAACAGACCAATTACAAGCACTGAAATTGAAACTGTGCTTAAAAATCTTCCAACAAACAAAAGCCCAGGACCGGATGGCTTCACAGGTGAATTCTATCAAACATTTAGAGAAGAGCTAACACCTATCCTTCTTAAACTCTTCCAAAATATAGCAGAGGGAGGAACATTCTGAAACTCATTCTACGAGGCCACCATCACCTTGATATCAAAACCAGACATGGATGTCACAAAGAAAGAAAACTACAGGCCAATATCACTGATGAACATAGATGCAAAAGTCCTCAACAAAATACTAACAAACAGAATCCAACAGCACATTAAAAGGATCATACACCATGATCAAATGGGGTTTATTCCAGGAATGCAAGGATTCTTCAATATACGCAAATCAATCAACGTGATACACCATATTAACAAATTGAAGAAGAAAAACCATATGATCATCTCAATAGATGCAGAGAACACTTTTGACAAAATTCAACACCCATTTATGATAAAAACCCTGCAGAAAGTAGGCATAAAGGGAACTTTCCTCAACATAATAAAGGCCATATATGACAAACCCGCGGCCAACCTCGTCCTCAATGGTGAAAAACTGAAAGCATTTCCAATAAGATCAGGAACAAGACAAGGATGTCCACTCTCACCATTCCTATTCAACATAGTTTTGGAAGTTTTAGCCACAGCAATCAGAGAAGAAAAGGAAATAAAAGGAATCCAAATCGGAAAAGAAGAAGTAAAGCTGTCACTGTTTGCCGATGACATGATACTATAAATAGACAATCCTAAAGATGCTACCAGAAAACTACTAGAGCTGATCAATGAATCTGGTAAAGTAGCAGGATACAAAATTAATGCACAGAAATCTCTGGCATTCCTATTCACTAATGATGAAAAATCTGAAAGTGAAATCAAGAAAACACTCCCATTTACCACTGCAACAAAAACAATAAAATATCTAGGAATAAACCTACCTAAGGAGACAAAAGACCTGTATGCAGAAAATTATAAGACAATGATGAAAGAAATTAAAGATGATACAAATAGATGGAGAGATATTCCATGTTCTTGGATTGGAAGAATCAACATTGTGAAAATGACTCTACTACCCAAAGCAATCTACAGATTCAATGCAATCACTATCAAACTACCACTGGCATTTTTCACAGAACTAGAACAAAAAATTTGACAATTTGTATGGAAACAAAAAAGACCCCGAATAACCAAAGCAATCTTGAGAACAAAAAACGGAGCTGGAGGAATCAGGCTCCCTGACTTCAGACTATACTACAAAGCTACAGTAATCAAGACAGTATGGCACTGGCACAAAAACAGAAAGACAAATCAATGGAACAGGATAGAAAGCCCAGAGATAAACCCACGCACATATGGTCACCTTATCTTTGATAAAGGAGGCAGGAATGTACAGTGGAGAAAGGACAGCCTCTTCAATAAGTGGTGCTGGAAAAACTGGACAGGTACATGCAAAAGTATGAGATTAGATCACTCCCTAACACCATACACAAAAATAAGCTCAAAATGGATTAAAGACCTAAATATTAGGCCAGGAACTGTCAAACTCTTAGAGGAAAACATAGGCAGAACACTCTATGACATAAGTCACAGCAAGATCCTTTTTGACTCACCTCCTAGAGTAATGGAAATAAAAACAAAAATAAACAAATGGGACCTAATGAAACTTCAAAGCTTTTGCACAGCAAAGGAAACCATAAGTAAGACCAAAAGACAACCCTCAGAATGGGAGAAAATATTTGCAAATGAAGCAACTGACAAGGGATTAATCTCCAAAATTTATAACCAGCTCATGCAGCTCAATAAAAAAAAAAAAAAAACCCAATCCAAAAATGGGCAGAAGGCCTAAATAGCCATTTCTCCAAAGAAGATATACAGACTGCCAACAAACACGTGAAAGAATGCTCAACATCATTAATCATTAGAGAAATGCAAATGAAAACTACAGTGAGATATCATCTCACACCAGTCAGAATGGCCATCATCATAAAATCTAGAAACAATAAATGCTGGAGAGGGTATGGAGAAAAGGGAACACTCTTGCACTGCTGGTGGGAATGTGAATTGGTACAGCCACTATGGAGAACAGTATGGAGGTTCCTTAAAAACTACAGATAGAACTACCACATGACCCAGCAATCCCAATACTGGGCATATACCCTGAGAAAACCATAATTCAAAAAGAGTCATGTACCAAATTGTTCATTGCAGCTCTATTTACAATAGCCAGGAGACGGAAACAACCTAAGTGTCCATCATCGGATGAATGGATAAAGAAGTGTGGCACATATATACAATGGAATATTACTCAGCCATAAAAAGAAACAACATTGAGCTATTTGTAATGAGGTGGGTGGACCTAGAGTCTGTCATACAGAGTGAAGTAAGTCAGAAAGAGAAAGACAAATACTGTATGCTAACACATATATATGGAATTTAAGAAAAAAAAATGTCATGAAGTACCTAGGGATAAGACAGGAATAAAGACACAGACCTACTAGAAAATGGACTTGAGAATATGGGGAGGGGGAAGGGTAAGCTGTGACAAAGTGAGAGAGTGGCACGGACATGTATACACTACCAAACATAAAATAGATAGCTAGTGGGAAGCAGCCGCATAGCACAGGGAGATCAGCTCGGTGCTTTGTGACCACCTAGAGGGGTGGGATAGGGAGGGTGGGAGGGAGGGCGACTCAAGAGGGAAGAGATATGGGAACATATGTATATGTATAACTGATTCAGTTTGCTATAAAACAGAAACTAGCACACCATTGTAAAGCAATTATATGCCAATAAAGATGTAAAAAAATAATAATAATGCGGGGAAGGGGAAGGCCGGGCTGGCAATGTATCACTGTCACCGACTCTATAACAGTGTATTTGCATTTCATGTGCGTTTGAATTGTTTTAAATAGTGCAGATACACAAACAATAATAAAGTCTTTCTTTGTGAGCAAAATTTAAAACAATATGAATCTCCTTAAATGTAAAAATTTGTCAAAACTTGCAAAATTTCAAGATGGGCAGGCTGGGTGACTTGCACACTGTGCTTTTATTAATGCCATAGGAAGGTGTCACTTTAACTGCTTGTCACAAATATCTGCCCTCTTTGACCACCTAGCACTATTATGCATGTACATCTAAACTTCCACCAGTGGTTTCAGTAGCCATTGTGATCTCATCTTAAATTTGACAGTTGTGAAGATTAAAATCTTTGGAATAACAATGTCATCCAGGGGTTCATTTAAGTGATTGCTCTACTACTGAAAACCACACTGGAAAATCAGTAGCTTGGGACTAGAAGTTAGATTTGATAAAAAGCTATGGAGGGGGCTTCCCTTCCCTGGTGGCGCAGTGGTTAAGAATCCGCCTGCCAATGCAGGGGACATGGGTTCGAGCCCTGGTCTGGGAAGATCCCACATGCCACGGAACAACTCAGCCCGTGCGCCACAACTACTGAGCCTGTGCTCTAGAGCCCGCGAGCCACAACTACTGAAGCCCACGTGCCTAGAGCCCATGCTCTGCAACAAGAGAAGCCACCACAATGGGAAGCCCGCGCACAGCAACGAAAACCCAATGCAGCCAAAAATAAATAAATAAAACTTTTAAAAAAGCTATGGAGGCAGTCAAGATACCAACCTCAATATGCCCTATTGTGAATTTAGAAGAGAGAATTGTGTAAAAGACAGAAGACCAAGAAAACAAAAAGCAGTCCAAAGCAAAACTAGGCCTCAATATGTGTGAGGTTCACGCTTTGAAAATACATTCCCTCCACTGTATACTTATTCCCGTGGGAAAATTAACCTTAAATTGTGAAGATTTGAATTGTGCAAGGCCTTTAGGAATATGTCTCTTGAATTAAAGGCCACCATCCTGTATTTCCTCAACAATTTTATTGAAGTATAATTTATATATCATGAGATTCACTCCCTTCAGTGTACAATTCAATGATTTTTAGTAAATTTACTGAATTGTGTAACCCTCATCATAATCTAGTTTTAGAGCATTTTTATCACCCCAGTAAGACTTCTCATGCCCATTGATAATTAATCCCCATTCTCACCTCCAGCCCCAGACAACCACTGATCTACTTTTTGCCTCCTTAGAGTTGCCTTTTCTGGACATTTCATATAAATGGAGTCATCCATATGTATATAATCATACGATATGTAGTCATTGTGTCTGGCTTCTTTCATTTAACATGATGTTTTTGAGGTTTTTATCCATGTTGTAGCATGTATCAGTATTCTACTCCTCTTTATTGCTGAATAATATTCTCTTGTATGGATCTTGTAGTTGTTTTTATTTTATTTATTTGTTTGTTTATTTGTTTATTTATTTATTTATTTTTGGCCATGCTGTGCAGCTTGCGGGATCTTAGTTCCCCAACCAGGGATCGAACCCAGGCCCATGGTAGTGAAAACTCCGAGCCCTAACCACTGGACCACCAGGGAATTCCCCTGTAGTTGTTTTAGACTTAAGTTTAGATGTCCCAAAGGTATAGCCACCTCTTACTGTGTATGCCAGATGTGACTATGAGTATGTATGGTAGAAAGTACCCAAATACCAACAATGTCTCCCCTCCCTGTACCCACTCCTTACATTGAGGGGTGGACTCTGTTTCCCCTCCTCCTCTCCGTAGAATCTGGGCTGGCCCTGTCACTTGTCCAATAGATGTAGCAGAAGTAACATCTGGGACATCTAAGCCCAGTTAAGAGAACTGGCAGCTTCTGCTTCCTTCTCTGAGAAGCCTGGCATCATGCTGTAATGAAGTTAGGGCTAGACTACTGAATGATGAGACAGCACAAGGAGAGAGGCTTTCAACCACAAGAGGCCATCTCAGATGTTCCAGCCCCAGCCAAGCTCTCAGGTGAATGCAGCTGCATGAATGACTGCTGTTACATCATGTGGAGCTGAGAAAACACCCAGCTTAGCCCAGGCAACCCATACAAGCAGGGATCATAAATGATTGTCATTTTAAGCCGCTCAGTTCTAGAGCCATTTTTTATGCAGCGAATCTCAGTTACCTAACCTAAACATAGTGATTTAACCAAACTCTTTCTCTTCCATTTTAATTCTTATTGATTTTGTTCTTTCTGAGTGTGTATAGTTGTATTGTATTCTACAGAGATTTCTAATGGGGCTTGGCTTTAATATCACTTCCTGGCTATTTGTGGTACATTGAAGAGTTTTATGTCAGTGAACCTGCTTCCTGATATTCACATGCTGAAATACTGAGACAAAAATTTTTAAATGCTCTGAAGAGAACCACCTAGAGAGCTTTATAAAAATGGATTCTCCAGGGCTTCCCTGGTGGCGCAGTGGTTAAGAATCCACCTGCCGATGCAGGGGACACAGGTTCGAGCCCTGGGCCGGGAGGATCCCACATGTCGCAGAGCAACTAAGCCCGTGCGCCACAACTGCTAAGCCTGCTCTCTGGAGCCCGTGAGCCACAACTACTGAAACCCACACGCCTAGAGCCCGTGCTCCGCAACAAGAGAAGCCACCGCAATGAGAAGCCCAGGCACTGCAACGAAGGGTAGCCCCCGCTCACCGCAACTAGAGAAAGCCTGAGCGCAGCAACACCCAATGCTGCCAAAAATAAAATAAATAAATAGATCTATTTTTGGGTTTTTTGTTGGTTTTTTGTTTTTTGTTTTTTGTTTTTTGTTTTTGCGGTACACGGGCCTCTCACTGCTGTGGCCTCTCCCGTTGTGGAGCACAGGCTCCGGACGCGCAGGCTCAGCGGCCATGGCTCACGGGCCCAGCCGCTCCGCAGCATGTGGGATCCTCCCGGACAGGGGCACAAACCCGTGTCCCCTGCATCGGCAGACGGAATCTCAATCACTGCGCCACCAGGGAAGCCCAATAGATCTATTTTTAAAAAATGGAATCTCCATCCTCCTCTCCAGTCCCTCATTGTGATGGATAAGGAAACAGTTTTCAACTGCTCCCATAACAGTGTACAAGTTAATTTAATAATCTTACCAGGAAAGCTATTTCAATAACTCAGTTACTTCCTGAATTTTGATTAAGGGAAAATCAGCACGTTAAACACTGTGTATAAGGACACAAAATGTATCAAAATATAACCCTTACCCTCAAAAAGTCTAGACTCTTGTTGCAAAAAAAAAAAAAATCATGTCAATATCAGATTAACATTAAATCAGCCTGCTCTCTAAGTTGCACAACTCTAAGGGGCACCATTCACAGACAAAATGATGTGGATGATGTCTCTTTGAAGCTGTTTAACAGACTGCACAGGAGACACAAAATTCAGTAATTGTTACATATAAATTATATCTCAATAAAATGAGGAAAGGGAATGCCCCCTTCACCTGTGGAGAGCCATCTCTGCCCACTCCCCATGAATTAAGTCCATGAGTTATTGTCTCGAAGCTGGCTAATTCGAGGACCATATCCTTCTGGCTGTCACTGAGTCCAACCCCATACTGCTCGCCACACAACAGGCCAAT